>NC_081561.1:149685446-149720332 GCF_022355385.1 Mustela nigripes | reverse complement strand
TGGGCGTCGGCACAGACCCACGGCCCCGCCCAGGCTCCACACGAGGCCGCTTGGTGCTGTTGCCGCTGCCGCCGGCCAGCACTGACGGGCGTGCAAGCTGCACACCCAGCAGCATCACCGACAAAGGGGACAGTGGCCCAGGTCTGGCCTGCTGTGCTCTGTGCTGCGACTTTGCCAAGTGACTCCTGCTGCTCTCCTCCAGGGCCAGTCAGCTGGGGAGCAACCGGCTGTGCACGGATCGTTCTGGAGCCAGAGATCTCCCCTGAGAACTCCCGTGAGGCATCCCTTCTGCTGCCCTGAGCCAGAAGGCATGTCCTCACTGCTCGCTGCTCCCAGAGCAACCTGGGGGGTGGCTGCGGGGCTCATCTAAGGGCGAGGGTCGGAAGTACAGAAAGGGCACCAGGCCCGCAGCTGAGCCATGACAGGCCTCTCCTCTTCCTCCACAAATGCGCCTGCTCCCCGGAGCTCATGTCCTCTGAACAGCGCCAGGGACACACGGTACGACCCGTGTCACCGGGAGCACAGGGCCACAGGCACAGGAAGTGACACTGGCCTCAGCTGCCAGACTTGGGAGGGACGGCCGGGCCCCCGAGAGCATCCTCTCTTCCTTCCCCAAGAAGGCACTCCATGACCTTCTGCCGGCCGCCGGCGGACGGGCACTGCAAAGACCCGTGTGGGCGCGCGGCCGAGACGGAGGGTCAGAGCAGGCCTGCCGCCTGTTGGACGTGACATGCCTGTCTCACTTAACCCGTCTGGGGTGTCTCCATCTTCCGTGCTTACAGATCAACTTCAAAAGTCTACCAGAAGTTCCAACAGATTCTACTTCTACTATCCATTCATTCATCAACTTTTTGAGCGTCTAAGAGCAAACGCATTTTTTCTAAATAACTCTTCTAACACGCATTTCCACGATGCTGTACTTCTCTGGCTGTTTCCGTGGTTTCAGCAGTAAAACCTCACTCCATGGGCTTCACTTTGATGTGCTAGAGCAAACGTGATCTCAGGATGTCCTGGAAGCAACTTTATCTCATCACCAGAATTTAAAGTGTTTGCTCTGGAAAGTGACGGTTCACCAACAGGGGCATAAAGTTCCTTTAATGGAAGATGTCTACCTTTGCTTCTACACGTGCGGCCTCTACTCATCCCGGAGGGAGGCTGTCTGGGGAGAGGAGACAAACCCTGACATCACCCGACCGCGGCAGGTGCCCCAAACTCGGGCAGACCACCCTGGACAGGAGCCTGTCACCGGAGCCCGCCCGCACCACCTCCAAGGTCCACGTGTTCCGGCTGCAGCAGACAACACTGTCTTCAGCGGTAAAGCTTCCCGAGCATTTGACATTCACACAGCACCCAGCAGGCGACAGAGGATCCAGCAAGGAGCAAGTCACCAGACCCCACATCCAGACTTCCTCATGGGTGGGCCGACTCCAGAGCTCAGTGGACCCTCACCACCCCTTCCGAGGGGTCTTGGCCAAGACACCAATCTTTGTCTTCACTTCCCTAGCGACGTAACAAGACAGAACTTTCATTTCCCTCGAAGGAATGACATAAAAATTAACTCTTATATTTATGAAGTCCTCCTAATTTCTCTAAGAAAAAAGAAAAAAAAAGAAGACCAAACCCAAACGAAAGCACCCTATTTCTGGAAGGTATTTTTGCTGTTCTCACCCCTGAGTGGGCTCTAGGCCAGCACGAAGGCCAGTGGGATGGTCTCTGTGCTGAGGACATGCTCTGCCCAGGGACTTCCCAGCTCCCAGAAAAGCCTAAACACCTGCCTGCTCGTGTAAGCTGGGGGCCAGCAGGCTTTTCTGCGAAGGGCCACGGGGACTTACTTCTGGTCTTTGGGGGCCGTATGGTGTCTGTCCCAGCTCTCAACTCTGCTGTGGCAGTGTGAACTTTATGGACCTGACAGCATGTCCACACATCCTGAAAGAAGACTTCGCGGATTTTTCTCCTTACCAGTTAAAAATGTAAACCTTGTCCCAAGCTCACAGGCCATTCAAAGATCGCTGACAGGCCAGCTCTGGCCTAAGGGCTGCAGTTGGCTAAGGCTGGGCAAGAGCCGTGGGCAGAATGAGAACGCATTTCAAGTTGGCAAGATAAAGACGTGATCTGGAGAGTAGATGGCACAGACCGATTTTGAATTTCTACTGGTGAGCTTTACAGCTCCAGCTTCTGGCGACTTTCCTGCTGTCAGTGAGGGGGACCGTCGGAGCCACATGCGTGCTCACCCAGGGCTAGGGGAGCGAACCAGCCGTGTGAGCGCTGTGCTTGGACGCACGTCCATGGCAACCACCCCCCAAGACAAGAGGCCCGCAGCACCGTTCATTCTGTGGACTCAGGATCAGGAGTTGCCTGGGTGTGTAAAACGTTCTCCTAAAAGCCTGCAATTCCAGGCTACTCCCCAGCCTGGTGGCTAATTTTCCAGCAAGCTCAAGCTCCCCACGCTCCATGGGGAAGCCGCAAGCCCCTGGCCCTCGGAGCCCCACCCAGGCACCTGCACTCCTCTCTGGGGAACGGTGAGTGGGCTTCCCGATGGGTGCCGGTGGCCAAGGACACATGCAGGCAGCTGTGCGCCCCTCTGTCCCCAACGCCCCACCCGGAACCACCTGTCACACAGAGCACAGACCGTGGCCAGGCGCACGCCACTCCTAACCTGCCCTTTCCAAGTCCACAAAACCCTCTGTTCTGAGGCAGGTGCGGACTCTGGTAAGGCCCTCGTCTTTGGGGATTCTCTCCTCTGTGGGTCTGTGGTCTGGCACCTACTATCCCTTAAAACACTACTTGCAAACTGCTCAGAAGAACGTTATTTGAGAACCAGGCACAAGATCAAAGGATAAAGTCAAAGATTCAACTCAGAATCAGAAAACCTCCTGCAGAAATGCTAAAATACTGTTATTTCTTTACTCATATTCTACTGGTTAAATGTCAGACAGTGCTCCAGCAAGACGACACGGCCTCAGATTAAAATACAGAAAACACAGAGATAAAATCACATGTCGCAGACGAGCTCCACAAAACCCCAGTCGCCACCACCAAGCACTTCCCAAGCGTTTGCTGGGCACTGCTGTAAGCCAGCTGCTGAGGGCTACCAACAAGGACCCTTCCCAGCCTTCCAGAGCCCAGAGTTTAGGCAGAGAGACCCACCTCTCCCATACAACACGAGCCCAGTGTGAGTGGCGAAGACCTCCTCCAGCAAGAACAGTCTAGAAGGCCAGTTCTAGAAGGACATTTCTCTGGCCTGCCACCCTTGGGGAGTCCTGCTGCTCAACCGGAACCCATCCCCACATTCAGATGTAAACATCGAGTTGGAAGTCTCCCAGGAGCTTCGGCTTATCACATTTCAGTCTCAGAAAATCTGAGACACACTTAGGAGCTTCACAAAAACAAACACATGCATTCAACTCCCCAGGAACGAGGCCCCAGGTAGGAGCCGACGGAGACAGGAAATGGCGTGGTGTTTGCCTTCCCAGTGGACGAGGCAGAAACAGGACGGGCACAGAGTCTTCTCTCCCACACCCTCCTTCTCTGCCGCCTCTGCTCTACCCTCTGCTCTTTGCTTTGATGCTGCAAGTGGAAGGGTCCTAGCTTTGCTTTTCAGGCCAGGAGCTAATCACGTGAATCCCAGACTATTCCACGATCACCCACGCCCACGGGTGTACGGGAGCTGTGGCTTCCATGACTCTGGCTGGTGCATCAAAGACTATGAGCAACAGCGGTTAAGTTACAAGTCACCAGCTACCCAGAGGATGGCCCAGGGCAGACCACATGCCACAGCTGCCTCTCTGGCTCTGCTGGGAGCTCCAGGGAGAGGTGGCAGAGGCACAGGGGGCTCTGCAAAGGGGGTGTCCCCCCAAGGCCGCACCTACACAACCACTCTGCCCAGTCAAGCAGGCTCTAGTCATGTCAGCAGAGTGACGGGCGCTGAAAGCAAACGAGGAGAAGCTCCGTCTCTCCCTCTAGGCAGGCCTGCATCAGCAGAGCAGGAAGAGCGTGAAAACCCCGCACAGGACCCACAGCTCTCCCACCAAGGTCCCCACCGTGAAAGCCTGCCTTGGGCCGCACTCCCCAACGACCAAGCCGGGTGCCAGAGTGAGGCCCGCAGGTCTCTCGGGAAGAAGTGCCGCATGTGAGAGGTACTGTTTCTTAACAAAGACAAGCCAACGGCGTGCCACGGGCTCAGAAGGGGAGCGAACGCAGCGCGGGACCCAGTGCTCGGTGGGGCTGGCAGCCGAGTGTTCCCTAACCTTTGCTTCGGCGACCGCATGTCAGGCAGGCGCGACTGCGCTATGGGGCCGAAGGTGAGGCGCAGCGCAGACCCAGAGACGCGCTCCGTCCCGCAGAGAGCACCCTCCGAAGGGCAAGATGGGCCAGCCATGACGGGCTGGACGTGGGGTTTTCCAGGGGAGGGACACTGGACTCTACCCACGGGAGGGACACTGGACTCTACCCACAGGAGGGACACTGGACTCTACCCATGGAAGGACAGAGCCAGTCCAAGAGACCAAGTTTAAGACAAAGGATGAACGGGAATACGAAGACAGAGGGAGGGCCCAGTCAGCAGAGCAAAGGCCCAGGGAGGGCAGAGGGCGTGGCCTGGGGGTTGGAGCCAGGCCTCACCAGAAGCCCCAGAGCGAGAGGTGCCACCCGGCACCTGCCGTGAACCCTATGGCCACGTTAAGTAAAATCTTCCAAATTCTTTCTACAATTTCTCGTCTTCAGTGATTAAACTATGGAAGCTGAAAACCTACATGCCGCACCCGGAGTTCACGAAGGCTCAGAGACTACCAGCGCCTTGGAGGTGAAGGGCAGCTGTTCGCGCTCACACAACAGAGACCCTGCCAGAAAGGGGCGAAGACTGCGGTGTGGAGGAGCCAGGACAAGGGACCCTCACTGGGAGCGCCCCGTTCGGCTGATGGGAACCACGGCCCCCGAAGGTGCCAGGTGCCACTCAGGTGGCCGTGTGCCTGGAACAAGCGAGACCGTGATAAAGTCAGGTCTTCCTGAGGCCCTGGGGGATAGTCCAACCAGAAGCTGGTGCGGGCCTGGACACTGACTACCCCTCACACTCTAGGACTGTGTGCACGGCTCTCCCATCTGAGACTCCCTGTCCACCACGGACCAAACTGCTCCCGCGTGCACACCATGCCAGGGGTGCTGGTGTAAGGTCCGACTCATGGTGCACAACACCACCACCACGGCAAGGGCCCCTAGCATTAGCCTAGCAATAACCCCAAATTCACTTTTTAAAACTGTGCCTTGCCAAAAGGAGGAAAAAAATCCACTTCTAAAAATAACTTTCTTGACTGTAACATAATGACTCCGTTCACACACACGCCATCTGCACTGTATTTAACTGGGCTGCTACAAGAATCAGTCCATGGAGTAAACGTGGTACGGAGGAGTTCTGAGATTAGATCGGAAGCTGTTTATAAATGAAATTTGTTTTCTGTTTTTTTTTTTTTCACTAAAAGACCAATGAAAACGAATTCAATTAACTAGAATCTGTGGATAAAACTCATTACCATTATCCAATGGCATTTATAAAGCAAAGTCTTCAGTTTCCACAAAAACTGACCTGACCTTGGGTTTTCCTCTAGGAAACAGGGGTGGCCACAGCGCAGAGGAGCCAGGCTCAGCTGCCAATGGCTCGTTCATGAAATTCAAGGCATAAACACCCATGAGCGGCAACATCTGAATAAAAGCAACACAGGCGCGAAATCTCCATTACTGAACGCTCCACAGGCAAGCCACTGAGAGAGGACACACAGCGGGTGGGACGTGGCCCAGCCCCAAAGAGCGGTCACCAACGTCTGGAAGATGAGGCCCACAGACAAAACAGGCAGGACAAGCCGTGTATGGGCCAAAATCACGAACATCAGAAAGAGGCGTCGTATTTTCCTAAAGTTAGCAAAGCTTATAAGGGATCACGCCGACTATTCTGCTCACGTGACTACAATACGGAGACAGGATCAGTGCTGGAATGAGGGGGCTCTTGTGAGCACGTGACTCGGCAGAGACCGAGGTCTAGAGGGCCACTCCCCAGAAACCGAGTAGTGGCCATCTGTATACAGGGCGCCATCTGTATACGGCTCTGTAAGAGCTTCAATAACCTGGCAAGACCCTGGGCTCCACTGTGCGACGGACGAAACCAACCACAGCATCGTAAGAATACTGTGATTACATGCGCTTTCTTATCTTTTCTGTGGAACACCAGCCAAAACTTAAAAACGCAACAGAAGAAAAGGCTGGCAAGAGCGCCGACCCTGGTCAGGCAGGCGGTTGCCAGAACCGTGACAGTTCATCAGGCCAGTACCTGCAGGTCCACAAGCTGCACCGTTGACTTTCCTTGGAGGCACAAGGCCTGAGCAATAAAAGCATGCAGATCCTCCAGGCAAAGAGTGTCCACCTGAAAGGGAGAAGAAAGAGAAGCAGCATGAACCTTGGGAAAAACGCGACACTCTGCACACGGATCCAACGACTGAACACAGGCGCACACACAGGGCAGGAGATGAGGCAGAGGCGGAGGTCAGTGGGCCTCTTTGTCCAGAGCCCACAGCCCATAATGCCCAGGGCCAAGCTGGACAGGGCCCTGGTTGCTCCATAGCAAGGGGGGAAGCTCTAGAATTCCTGGGAGAGGCCAGGACTCACAGCCAAGCCCAAGTCTTACAGCAACACAAGTGACTGCTCTGGGCACCAGATCCCAGATCTGGCAATCCGGGGGTTTGCAGCGTGAGCTGGGATGATCAAAGCTGGGATAAACTTCCACCTTCGCCAGCCCTGGTGAAACCTGCAGACTCAGATCCCAGGACCCCCACATGTGAGACCCTCTGCTCTTCTGTGGAATCAAGGAGCCCGACCAAACTGTGAGCAAGAACAAGGAGCGCGGGGATTTGGAGACAGATGGGGAGACTCTGGGGCTCGAGACAGCGGTGGCAAGGAGGGGCCTGGGAGGACCATGGACAGCGGCTGCCCCAGGGCCCCTCCTCCCAGCTTGCGGGGTGGTGACCTTTCCCGCTCATTTCCCGCTCAGCCACCAAATGCTGCCGGCAGAGAAAAGCACTGCAGTTCCCTCGGTCAGCACTTCCACAGCCATCGTAAGAATCGACAACCTCTTTCTACAGAGGAACACGTTCTGTGGCAAGTAAAGGCCTGAAGGGAAAAACCAATCAGGATGACAACCACAAACCCGTGGGTTAGAATTCTGATTCCTCCTCAGTGATAAAAGTGGCTCATGTTTACTCCTGATAAAAATGACCCCACCATAATCCACAAAGACAGTTTTCTAGGGACTCCTGCTCTCCCCAGCCAGGACCCGCTGCCCTCTCCAGGAAGAGCAAATTATTTCTGGCATTGGTCACCTCCACCCGGCGCCAAGGCAGCAACCCCGTCACCACCTGGCCCTGTTCCATTGTGACGTACTTACTGCCTTTGTATCAAGGACAGCTCGAACTATTTCAGGGAATAACAAGTCCACAGACGCGTAGCACTCACGACCGAGAAAAAAGACCCCAGGCTACAGAAGCCAGACCCAGCAGAGAACACACTTTTTCATTCCATTAAAGCCCCATCGCTCTCCGTGGTGACTGGTTTTGTGGGAATGTAATTCTACTTCTTGCCGTTAGTGACTTTGGAAGACGGGTGATTTTAAAGCACCAACTTAGAGGAGAGAGAGGCATCCCACAGACCGTCTCACAGGTGACCCACCTCCGCAGTGACAGATCGAAACCACAGAGGCGAGGGACATGGGCTCGCTGAGCATTTCACACAACGGACATTACTCTTTAAAGCACCTGCTCAACTAGAGATTATAAAAACTATGTAGCTCGCTCTGATGTAAACCCACCCTTCCTGAGAGTTCTCAGATAAGCCCTCAATAAAAAGTGTTACTGCTGACCTGGAGCCTCGGAGAGCCCGTTCCCACGGGTCCGGCTCCTCACGTCGCACAACGGAACGTCTAACGTAAGTGTAATCACAGAAAAGTACACTTTTATAAATTTACCTTTTCAGCCCTATGAAACCCTAAGAGAAATTCACCCTGGGAGTAATTTACAGTCCCTTTTCCATCTCTGAGAGGTCACTGATATGTCCATTCACTGTTTTTCCGTTTCAAAAAGCTCCAATTTAAACATGCTCTTTAAGTCTGCCCCGCGCTGACTCACAACAGATTCTTAGTGAAGGTCGTCATTACTGGCGCCTGTGGGAAGCTGCTGTTCCGAGGTCTGGACACAGTCACCTGCACAAGTGACAAGCGCAGAGCTGTGAGGAGTGACTATCAGCAGGTACAACCCTCGGACTGAAAGACTAAGTCAAAACGTGTGTTCAGGGCGCCTGGGTGGCTCAGTGGGTTAAGCCGCTGCCTTCGGCTCAGGTCATGATCTCAGGGTCCTGGGATCGAGTCCCGCATCGGGCTCTCTGCTCAGCAGGGAGCCTGCTTCCCTCTCTCTCTCTCTGCCTGCCTCTCCATCTACTTGTGATTTCTCTCTGTCAAATAAATAAATAAAATCTTTAAAAAAAAAAAAAAAAACGTGTGTTCAAGGAATGGCTGTTCGTATGCACACAGACAACACGGAGAAGAAAACACACGTGTTTCTCTGGAGGAGAAACCTCAGCTCCAGGTTATCCACCATTCCCAACCCCCACAACGGCCTCTCTCAGCCACGGTGGACAGAAAATACTGACGGATACATGCTTGAGTATTCCGTAAATGACATCAAAAGAAAGGCAGTTTTACACTGAAAAACCCATGCTCTATTCAATTGTATTGCTGAGTCTGGTACCAGTAACGAAATGTTCTCCTCAAAACAGTGAAGCTCAAGTTTACGCTGCAGCCATGTGAAACCGATCACAAAGCAATAAAACTTGAAGTCGTTTAACCACATTTTTTAAAAATGCGAAACGCAGAACTAGCTACAGATTAGAAATGGAAAAGAAGCATCAGTACAAAGCTCCTTGAAATGTAATTCCACGGTAAAAGTGAATTCAGGTCTGAAAAACAGTCACATATATCTCTATTCCGGGCAAATGAGAATACGGTGTTTATGCCAAAGGAGCGCCAAGATCCACTAGAGAGAGAGGCCAGAGTAGAAGGCAAGACAGTCCAAAAGCATCGAGAGGACAGGAGGTCTGAACAGGCTGAAGAAAGAGAGACGTGAACAGAAAGAACTTTTTGTTGTTGTGACAAATGTGAGACCGAATCATCTAGAAAATAACAGAGCGAAGTAAGAAAGTGGGAGGAAAGAGGCTGAAGAGGAGCGGCCCGGCCTCTCTCCCGAGGGGTCCGAACACTGCCCCGCGCATGGACAACTGTTACGAAGACAAATGCTCTCATGGGCCTTTGTACTTTCCACACATAACCAAGGCGTAAAACAATGAGACCGAAACGGCCTAACTTGTCGAGGGACAGCAGTTAGGGCCCTGCACGGCGTCTGTCACGTGAGGCCTGCAACCCCCGGTTCAGATGGGCAAGGAAGACACAGACCATGACAATGACGGCCCCCGCGGACATTTTACTGGGCATGTCTGCAAAACATGCCTCATGCTTCCCGCAGCGCGATGCCCCAATAACCTCAGGGGGCACCCACTGCCTTGCCCTAGACTGGGCAGTGAAGGGAAATGCTCAGTAAACACCACAACACCGGGGCCCTGGCGGGAGCAGCCCCCGGACGCCAGCGGCACCCGGGCAGGCAGCGCACGGCTCAGAGCACGCTTCTGCCCCCGGTTCCCACGCCTCTGCCGCACAGACGAGCATCACGAGCCTCTTCCAACAGACAGGCGTCCAGCAAGTGTGGACAGGGAGCCCGTCCCAGTTCGACAGCTGCGAGGGGCAGGTCCTGGGCAGGAGGACACAGGGATGGGCCCACCCAGGCCCCCAAGTGCCACACTGCACACAGCGGAGAGCAGGCGCGAGGTGTCGGTGCAGCGCCTGACAAGGCTGCGGGTACCTGCACGAAGAGGTAGATCAAGAGGCAGCACAGCGCCTTGAAGGGGTTTTCCACCGCCTGCAGCTCTTCTCTGGAGGAGGAGAGGTCGAAACAGCCCAGGAGGGCGTCCAAGCGCCGGCCCTGTACTCCCAGCTCCTGGTTCAGCCACAGTGATTTCAAATCCGGTGTGCCCCCTAGTTTAAAAAAAAAAAAAAAAGCCCATTTACCATTATCCTTTGCACCAGCAAGTTAACAACATGCTTCCTGTAGAACTTCAATGAAGAATAAAAGACCCTAACCTCTGCCCTTTCTGACATCTTTGGGCCTTAGGTTAAGGGACAAGAGAGTGAGCAGGAACAAACCACCTGGGGGTAAGAAACAAACGCTCAAGGCCAGCAGGTCTGCACTTCACGGAGAACACTCCTGTTCCAGGACTATGTTTTGGGGGAAACTAGGGCTTCTTTCCTACGGTGCTGTGGCCTGCATTATTAGGAAGGCTTTCGGAGTATGTTTAGAAGGTCCTGTCTCCGGGTATGGGAAAGAACAGAGCCGCGGTGTGTTGCTGGTGCAAAGATCACCCACTTATCCTGTCAGCTTGCTCTGATTCCTCCAGACCAGCCGTTTTCAAACTTCAAGGTAAAAAGAATCCACTACAGAGACTGTAAAAAACACCATCTTCCTGGGTTCTGTGTGTATGATGCCGGGAACCTGCACTGAGCAACCTGGAGGCTTGGGTGCGGGGCATTCGTGGGCCCGGCCTCAGAAAGCATGGCCCTAAAGTTAGCAAACAAGAGCAACAATGTTGTAGCATTTAAATTATTTAAGTCTAAAAAAACAACCCTTACTCATTTCCTTAAATCACAACAAATGGCCCCAGGCCTCTGAAGAAGGGGGTGGGGGGCTCTTGCCGGCATCTGCAAACACAGGCAGGTCCCAGGCCGAGCCAGGCCCCACTCTGGGCAGCAGCTGTGACTTCTGTCGGGTCATGAAGCTACAACACCGCGCCTCAAGAGCCAGGGCGGCTGAGGTCTCCATGTCCCACGTCCACGACGGAAACCGAACCCGGGACCCGAATGGTCAGAACTGAAGGACTCGATGAAGCAGCTCTCCTCCTACGCCCACTGCTCAGAGTGTCATTTACTACTCTTGGCCACGATCTCCCACCACCGGAAGTGGAACAACCCAGCAAAGCCACCTGCATTCCTGAAACAGCTGAAGTGTTACCTAAAAAAACTTGTTCATTATTTATTTTGGAGAGAAAAAAAATCATTTTTCTCTTGAAAGAAAGAAAATAGTGAAGACAATTGGCAAAAAACAATGTATGGCACCAGTTAATAAGATAGAGGTATTATTCCAGGATTATCGAGGGTCAGCCATGACTTCTTAGAAACATACTTTTCACAAAATCATTTTGTAGGGTCAGCAAACTGTAGCCCATGGGCCAAATCCAGCTCACCGCCTGTTTTTGCAGGCCCCTAAACTCAGAATAAGTTTTCACATGTTTAAGTGATTAAAAAAAAAAAAATGCAAGAAAATCAAAGGAAATGCCAATTTCAATGTCTCTGAATAAAGTGTCACCACAACGGCACCACACTTACTCCCCTAGGTGCTGTCTGTGGTCCCACACGGTCCAAGTGCAGAGCTGGGCCACGGCAGCAGAGACCATGATGCCCCCAAAACCTAAAATACAGACGTTTGCCAAGCCCTGATAGAAGGTAAGTGAGGAACGTCCCATCATCACAGCTATTTCAAATGTACTCAAGTAGCTGAAAAACATTTTTTCTGACTCTAAAAGTCATGCATTGTAAAAAACTAAGGGAAAAAAAAGCATCAGAAAATAGCAAATTTACAATCCCACCACTCACATATAGCTGTGTTTGAAAATACAGTTTCTAGTCCTTTCCTCGATGCATACACAACATTTACACACAGCCGAGAGGCCAAGTCCCCAGCAGAGTGAGTGGGGACCGTCAGTGGTAACACTGCACCTTGCATTTCATTTGCTCACTCATAGAGTTTAAAACAGAAAAAATGAGGTTCACGGGACATACTGAGAGCCAAGTACTTGTGGCAGCAATATGCAAGAGATGTCCTGAACAACCAGTTCCACGCCAGCAGCCGTCACTCTGGCCTTGATGTCACCTGGGAATCTGTTATAACTGCAAATTCGTGGAGCACATGGGTGGCTCAGCTGGTGGAACATCCGACTCTTGGGCTTCAGCTCCAGTCGTGATCTCATGGGGTGTGGAAGTAAGCCCCGCACTAAGCCCACACTGGGCTCCATGCTCAGCGGGGACTCTGCTTGACTATTCTCTCCCTCTGCCCCCCTTTGTTCTCATTCCTGTGCGTGTGCGTGCACGCATGCGTGTACATGCACACGCTAAATCCTAAAAAAGAGAAAAAAGAATTGCAAATTCTCAGGCCGCACCCCGGGCCTACTAATCTAACTCCAGGGGTCAGGGAGCAGCATCTGCTGTAACGTGCCCTCCAGGTGATTCGGACACAGGCAGAGTTTGAATACCATTCTATATTTTTCCACAAAACAGCCAAGAAATCATTAACACAGATAAGAAAAGAAAAACTCGCAATGATAAAGAAATTGGTTCTTGAGGTCTAATGATAAAACGGATTACAGAAAACCACCAGTTTGAAAAACCATGTCCTCAAAAATTTCTAATTCAATTCGAGAATGTGAATCCTAAATTCAATTAATAATTTATTTGGTCAAAAACTAGGTACTGGGGGCGCTTGAGTGGCTCAGTGGGTTAAAGCCTCTGCCTTTGGCTCAAGTCATGATCCCAGGGTCCTGGGATCGAGCCCAACATCGGGCTCTCTGTTTAGCAGAGAGCCTGCTCCCCCCCACCCCCCGCCTGCCTCTCTGCCTACTTGTGATCACTGTCTGTTCAATAAATGAATAAAATCTTAAAAAAAAACAAAACTAGGTACTGAACACCTGTTTACATATCAGTATAGGAGACAAGATACCTCTGCAGCCTTCTCCGGAAACCAAGGATCTCTGTCTCCAATACGAGACAACATATCCCGGGGCTGTAGTCCTTTAATGTCACGTGCAGTACTTGCTAGGCTGCGTGGGACCCTGAGGAGCCTACATAATGGCCCTAATTATAAGGTTGGTTCTCTTCCTAAGTAGGGCCCAAGAGATTTACTTCTCGGTTGATAGATTTCATCATCTTAAGCCAGAAGATGTGAATTTCCTTGAAGGATCATTTAGATTAGTTCTCCTCCATGGGGAAACTCACTCCAGATGAAGTGGTTTAAACACATGATAATCCAAGAGGGCTGAGCCTACCTAACACAAAGACACCACTCATAATTTCAGTTTAAAAGAAACCCATTTTGGGATGCCTGCGTGGCTCATTCGGTTAAGTGTCTGCCTTCGGCTCAGGTCATGATCCCAGGGCACTGGGCTCCCTGCTCAGCGGGGAGTCTGCTTCTCCCTCTCCCTCTGCTGCTCCCCTGTTTGTGATCTCTCTGTCAAATAAATAAATAAAATCTTTTAAAAAGTTACCTATTTTGATCAGGACCGGACGGCAGATCAGCCCAGAGCTCCTCCCCCCCCCCCCCCCCCCCCCCCCCCCCCCCCCCCCCCCCCCCCCCCCACCGCCCGCCACACACACACCCTTGCTCCTGGGACAAATAAGACTGTGCCTGCACGGATGGCTCCTCGACCTCCCCCAGAGCTCCAGGGGCAGCTGAGATATTTCAAAGAGCCACAGACCTAAACAACTGATCTCATCTCTAGGCCACCAATCAGCATCACATCTAGAACACATCAGCTTCAAAAACCAAATCCTGCAGCTTGGTCAAGGATTCTGTGTGAACAGATGGACAGGAGCGCCTCGGATCCTTCCGAGGGACCTGAGCCCATGGAGGAAGGAGCAGGGGGGAGGGAAGGAAGTCCCTTCTGTGGTCGCCAACTCTGAAGACCTTCTGCAGAGCCACCTGGAGGGTCTGCCCGGCAGAGGGCTGCTGCCTGCACCCCATGAGTAACAAGGCCGTAGCGTCCCACAGTTTGTGCTGTCACAGCAACAGAAGTGAGCGGATAAGGAGACTCCTACGACCGGGGCAGCTCTGCACGCGTTTCACACGGAAACACATGACCTCATCAGCGTCCTCTTCCAATGACTTCCCTGGCCCACGGCTGCGGAGAAAAACCATAAGCCTGTCTGGCTCGGGTCCACGGTCAGCACGAAGCGGGTCAGAGTCTCGAGATTAGCGTGCACGTAGCCGACGTCTCGAGCTCACCTGTGAAGGCTTTAGTCCCCAAGTGTGATTTACATGAGTGTTTACTTAGCATTCCGTTTCCTAGAGCATTCCTGACCAACGGAAAACAAACTAAAAATCCTGACACCCTCACGTGCAAACTGGCTGGGTGAACTTCAGGAGCCTATTTGTAACAATCATTCAAAACAGGAGTTCTGGGCGCCTGGGTGGCTCGTTGGTTGGACGGCCTCCGGCTCAGGTCATGATCCCGGAGTCACGGGGTTGCGCCCCGCATCGGGCCCCAGCGCCACGGGGTCCGCTGCTCCCTGACCTTCTCCTCGCTCATGCTCACTCTCAGATAAAGAAATAAAAAATCTTAGAAAAATAACAATAAAGGTAAAGGCGCTCACGCAGGTACGAACAGAGCAGAACGCGGTAACGCACACGTCTCCCACAGGAAGCTTTGGGCGCGGGGATGTGGCCCAACGCTCGACGGGGGCTGGGACCCGGCTCGCTCGGACTCGTCAGCGGCGCCGCGGGCTCCACCGGGGAAGCCTCGGCCTCCGGCTTGGGTCCTGGTCCTGGGTCCTGGGAGTGAGTCGCCCTCGGGCTCGCTGCTGCGCCGGGGTGGCGCCGTCTGCGCTCCTCCAAGGAGCCAGCACTGTGCTCCAGACGCCGATTCTCCTCCCGGAACGCGGCCTCCGGGGCAGGAAGCGGGCGGGGCCGTCGCCGTCCCGTGGCCGCTCGGCCTTCGTAAAGCCACCGGGGCCGCACGGACGTGCCGCACGGACGGCGGGGACGCACGGACGGCGGGGACACACGGACGGCGGGGACACATGGACGGCGGGGACACACGGACGGCGGGGACACGGACGGCGGGGACACACGGACGGCGGGGACACATGGACCGCGGGGACAAGCGACGCGAGCGGGGCTGACCGACGCGCCCCGTTTCCGGGAAAGTCGCGCTCCGGAGGCGACGGCGAGGTTCCAACACCCGCGCGGCGAGGACACACGACGTCGCCGGGAACGTCCACCGGGCAGCCACCGGGCAGCCGCGGGAGCCGGGCCGGGCCGCCTGCGGAGGGAACCCCGCGCCGCCCCGCCTCTGGGCACGAGAACGCCCTTCCGAGCGCCCGCCGGGGTCTGGGGTCTGGTCCGAGGCTCCTCAGGCCGCCACACGCGGAGGAGGACGCGAGCGCCTCGAGGGCCCGCCCGGGGCCGCGGCCGCGGGAAGGAAGCGCCGGCTCCGCGCGTCCGAGGCCGACGGAGGCGCGTCTCCGGGTGCGCGGGGAGCGAGCGGGGCAGACGCGGCGCGACCCGGAACACGGAGACCCACGACCGCCCCCGCGGCTCGCGCGGACCGGAGCACGGGGCGGCCGCGGGGCTCCCGGAGCACCTGCGCCGCCGCCGAGCCGCCCCCCGCGCCGCCGCTCGATTCCCCGCTCCGGCCGGTCGGGTCCTCCGCCTGCCCCCGCGTCCGTCCGCCGCGCAGAGCCGGGACCGGCCCCCGCACGGCCGCCGCTCAGCAGAGGGGACGCTCCGGCCGCCCCACCGGGACGCGCCCCGCAACGGCATCGGTGCAGCCCGGCCGCTTCCAGCCGTCTCGGGACAACAGAACCACCGGACCCGTGTCCCACAGGACGGTCGCCGTCGCACAACAAGGGCACGGGCACCCGCCACGTCGGGTCTCCCGAGCCCGGGGCAGGGATGGCCGCCGCCGGGGCAGGGGAGCTGCCGGGACACAGATGGGCGCGGCCTGTCTCGCTTCAGCTTAACACCGTCGGGCGGGCGCCTGGGGGCTCCGCGCGTTGAGCCGCTGCCTGGGGCTCAGGTCCTGGTCTCGGGGTCCTGGGATCGAGCCCCGCGTCGGGCTCTCTGCGCGGCGGGGAGCCTGCTTCCCCCTCTCTCTGCTTGTGATCTGTCTGTCCAATAAACAAAATCTTTAAAAATAAATAAATGAAACCATTTGGCACTTTTTCCTCTTGGATACAGAAAAGTACTGAAGTATGGAAACCCTGTCACTTTCGTGCCCTCACGAACAGGAGCACAAACGGGTCTTCGTGTCCGCCACACCCCGTCCCAGCAGCTAAGGCAGCCCCGCTCTCCCCCTGCCAAGCTCTTCGTCGGCCAGGGGGCCCCACATAGCACCTTCACACCCCCCGCAGGGCCAAGGGGTGCCTGCCGGAGCCCCAGAAGCGGCCTCGTGATCACGGTACGGCCTCCAGAGTGGACGACAAGGTTCTGGGGAGCGGCCTTTCCAACTAACAAATAGAATGAAGCGGAGCCCAATGCGCCCTTGAATTCAAACCGCGACAGAAACAGTAGGAATCCCTCTCCGCGTGTTATTTTTGGAAAGATCCAAGAAGACAGAAATCACATATATAATAAAACATGGAAAAATTAGGTTGGCTGGCCTGAAAAAATATCTCTTGCTGTATAAGCAGAGGTTAATTCATCTTCATTTCTTTTTTTGATAAATACCTTTTGTGGTTCGAGTCCATCACCAGCTGAGAGAATAAGGAAATACTCCCTATAGTAACTTTCCTCACCTTCCTTCCCAACAAGATTCCATTTTTAAGAAAATTGTTTTGCAGTCCTCGCACCCGTATTTGGTAAACTGGAGACCCGCGTGCTGGGAACAACAGTGGCACGAGAGAATTTAACGCATACAAAAACGGAATATCAAAGTCTCAGAAAAACATTTGTCCTCTGCAACAATGGCAAGAACCCTCAAAATGACCCTCACCAGCTCCTCTTCCTTGACCTGCCCTCAGGTACAACTCTGTCCCCACTCAAACTCCTGACTCGTTTCAGGCACTCAGAACTTGCAGGAAGAAAAGACTTCAGCTAATTTTTAGGTGAACTTTGCTTTTAATTCCCTCCCATTTAGGTTTTAAGATAACACTCAAGAAGAGAAAACTTATTTTTCAGCTAAAATGACTTTCCTTTGTCTTCCCTTTCCAGTTCACCAACAAGCTTCTGGCAGGAGTTAGGAGAGCTGGTTCAAGCAGGACATCAGAATCCCTGTTAATGCAGCACGGGTTTACTAAGCGACGCCCAGCTACCGGGCTGGGGATCAGGCAGCAACGGGCCTGGGCCCACAGCCGTGCTCCCCTTGGTGTGTCTTGCTGTCTGCTGATGTCGACCTTGTACAAGAGTCAGGGCAGACAGAGGCAGAGCAGACAGAAGACCGGCCCAGGGTCCATCTGTGGGACGAAGGCCCACTCCTCTGTTTTAGAACGTTATTAGACAGACACGCTCCTTGTGCGTCCAGGGTTGACATGAAAATCAGTGTATGTGCAGTTCCAGAAAAATCTGTTTCTACGGTGGATCCATTACTGGACTTGTATCTGGTGAACAAATGAGTGATTTCCTTAACCCCAACCGTCTGTACCTGGAATGTTCATCTGCAGAGGCCTGACGAGGTCCGGGTGCCTCAGCGGGTTCCCCGAGTACACGAACCACTCCTTGACGGTGGGGCAGGGGCTGGCGCCATCTGAGTGAAGACAGCAGGGTCAGGAGAAGCGCGTGAGTATCAATACTGGTCACCAGGCTAACGCGCGAGCACACCCAGCTCCACTGGGGGCCAATTTCAAGTTGGTGAATACAAGGAGTTCTCACATCCCCACAGCGTGCTTCCTCCTGGGCTCTCGCATTGCTCCACACAACACTTAGGGAAAACTGGGAGTAGCACAGTTCTTTCTAGTCTTTAATTCAGTGTTTTGTGCAACTATCAAGACTATTATTACACTAGACAATTTAAAAAGCTAGCAGGAATAATCTAGAACAAAGGCATTTCCGTATGTTGGATTGTTAACTGCTATTAAAAATTCAGTCCGTCTTCCGTTCTAGCTTACTCCGTGAGCAAAGCCAGAAGGTGGCTTTCCTACTCGACATGCTCACCTACCTTGGGGTCACCAGGCTGCTGTCTTTCCAGCACTCGAACCCGATGCTTCCCCTCCCCCAGGGCGCTCAAGACCACCCCCTGGCCCTTTGGGACCTGGCTTCTTACCCTACACGGGCCCAGCCCTGCTCAGACCACCTTCAGACTCACCCCATCCAAGGCATTCTCCATGCAAATGCGAGCTTTTTGGTTTTTGCTTTTTTACAATGAAAACTGGACCAGGACACTGGTCCTAACTGAAGATCCCACAACAGCAGCCCCCTGTGCCAACAGAAGGGTGCAGACCTGGGAGCACGCCAAGCCTCCAGCTCCCACCCCACTGCATGCTGCCAGCCCCAGCACCCCCAGCTGCACCTGCACATGGTGACCCGCAGGGTTCCCGAGTCTCTGGCCCATCACCCCCCAGGGATGTGTGCTGTTGGGCTGGGTCCCCAGGGAAGCCGAAGCCGTCTCTGGCTCACCCCCTGCTCCTCAGCTGGCGAACCTCACACCCTCAAACTCACCGTGCCTTTTCTCACCTCCTCGGCCCATGTCCACCACACCCCCACTCCAAGCCCGCTTCTCTCCTCGCCCCGACTTCCGTGCTGTCCGCCGCAGCACTTTGGCCAACACTGCACACGCCACCGTCCCCCCCTCACTGCCACCCAACTGAGCTCCTGAGACCTCGTCACAGTCCTTAGTCCCAGCACGACGCCCAGGGCAGATGCCTGTTAACACAAAGTTTAATAAACACATTCAACTTAAATCTCACAAACACAAAAAGAAAGAAAGAACTCTGAAAAGTGTTCTTGTAGTTGTTAAAAACAACCCCCCCCAACTCTCTATGTAACCCTCTTGGCCTATGTATTCATTACACTAAAAAGCAGTCAACAGAATGAATATTTCAGGTCGCTGTTTCTGAACGGAGCGCACTCTCTCACACCCAGAGACAGACCTCACTAGGCGCAGTATCTCACGGACAAGAGCTCTCCACCAGCCTGCCGGCTGTCTTTTTGGAAAATTATCAAAACATTTACAAAACCACATTTTATACCATCTTTCAACTGAAACTGTTCTAACCCTCCACACCCCGGGGTTTGGGGTCGCCCTCTCAGAGCTTTAACGTTGAAGAACGCAGGAAGAAGGCACGGCCATCATTTACTGGACACTTACTAGGGAATCTACCTGGAGAAGTCAGTTTTGGGAAATGCCACACACCGGTCAGCTACTCCGCTACAACCCAGGAAGAAAGAGCCGCCCTCGAAAACCAGCTCACCAGGCTCCACACACCCCAGATCTGCACAAACCAGGCCGAAGGGCAGCATGGACTCCAGCGTCCTACTTCTCCAAGTTTACATCACCACAGACAGCAGATTCCTTCTTTTCTTCATAATTTAGACCAGTGAGGATTAAGTCCATATTAACTACAGTTTCTCCTAATTAACAAAAGAACAAAAGCTTTTGCTTTTCAGGTGAATGACTTAATTCCAATGAGTCTCAGTGACCACGCCACGCAGCCACAGACCAAGAGTGCGCCGGCTGCTTAAAAGGCAGTACCTAACGGCTACTGACAGAGGCGTGAACAGGAAAACCCATAACCCTTACCACATTAGAAATGGACCAGCCAGAGGATGCAAGGTCCAACAGACCTGCTGATCGGAACTGTTACTCCTTGAATGAAATTCTATCTGAAACTACGGCAAGGACGCAGGAAATGACAGCGATACAGACAGTGCTTTCTCAGGAGGGGCAGGGCGGGTAGAGGTGAGCGGTCACTAGGCAGCGTCTGCAGGTTCTCTTGCGCCCTGCCCTCACCCTAGTGAGCTGCCGGGCAACAGGAGCTCCGTCAGGGTGCCTTCCCTCCTTCCTCTCCCACAGGAGAGTAAGAGGGCAGCATACAGTGGCTAGAAAATGTGTCAGCATTTACAAGGAATAAGCATTATATGATGACTTATCCAAACCTAAATATTCATGCAGCAGCATTTTCACTTTTTTTTTTTTTTAAGATTTTTTATTTATTTATCGGGGGGGGGGGGGGGGGGGGGGGAGAAGAGCGAGCACAGGCAGACAGAATGGTAGGTAGAGGCAGAGGGAGAAGCAGGCTCCCTCCTGAGCAAGGAGCCTGATGTGGGACTCGATCCCAGGACGCTGGGATCATGACCTGAACTGAAGGCAGCTGCTTAACCAACTGAGCCACCCAGGCATCCCGCATTTTCACTTTTAATCCAAATTATCCCTCCTACAGACACAAACTTCCCAGTCCTTCAAAACCCAGAGCCAGGAGCAAAGTGTTACCCGAGATCCTCTTAAAATAAACAGATATTGCTGAAAAATGCTAGAGGTTAGCCGATTCTCTGGGATACCACATAATTTCAAAGGTTTTTCTATAAAATTCCTCAAAGAAAACAAGGGGCAATGAACTCCTGGATACTTGGTCTGAGCAATATTGTTTTTGGATTCATCTCCTGAGGCAACAAAAGCAAAGGCAAAAAAGCAAAAATAAACTATTGGGACTTCAACAAACTAAAAAGCTTCTGCCCTAGGGCACCTGGGTGGCTCAGTTGATTAAAACGTCTACCTTCAGCTCAGGTCGTGATCCCAGGGTCCCAGGATCAAGCCCTGCACTGGGCTCCCTGCTCAGCGGGGAGACTGCTTCTCCCTCTGCCCACCCCCGCCTGTGCTCTCTCTTACTCTCTCTCTCAAATAAATAAATGAATAAATCTTTAAATAAATAATTAAAAAGCTTCTGCCCAGCAAAGAAAATCATCACTATAACCAAAAGGTAACCTAGTGAATGGAAGAAATTTGCAAATCACATATCCAATAAGGGTTAGTATCCAAAGTATATAAAGAACTTCTATAACTCAACATCAAAAAACCAAACAATCTGATTAAAAAATGGGCAGAGAACCTGAAGAGACATTTCTCTAGAGAAGACATCCAGATGGCCAACAGACACATGAAAAGATGTCCAACACCACTCATCATCAGAGAAATGAAATCAAAACCACAGTGAGATCTCCCTCGCACTGTCAGAACGGCTAAAATTAACAACACAGGAAACAACAGGTGTTTGTGAGGACTCAGAGAAAGGGGAGACCTTGTGCAGTGTTGGTGGGAATGCAAGCTGGTGTGGCCACTCTGGAGAACAGCACGGAGCGTCCTCCCAAAATTACAAGTAGAACTACCATGTGATACAGTAATTTCATTTCTGGGCATTTACCCGAAGAAAATGAAAACACAAATTTGAAAAGATCTATGAACCCCTATGAACCCCTATGTTTGCTGCAGCATTATTTGTAACAGCCAAGATACAGCAAGAGCCCAAGTGTCCAGTGACTAATGGACAGACAAAGAGCTGGTGCATGCAACACACACACACACACACACACACACACAGAAGAGTATCAGTCAGCCCTAAAAAACAATGAAATTTTGGGCAGCATGGATGGATCCAGAAGGTCTCACGCTAAGCGAAATAAGCCAGACAAAAACAAATACCAAATCATTTCACTTGTATGTGGAATCTACAAAACAAATGAACAAACAGAAACATACTCCTAAATACAGAGAAGAACGTGGTGGCTGCCCGAGGCAAAGGGGGTGAGATGATGGGTGAAAACAGGGAAGGAGATTAAGAGGCACAGACTTCCAGTCATAAAACCACCAGGCATGGAGATGAAGTCACAGCATAGAGAACGCATCAACAACCCTGGAAAAAGTGTATTCGGTGACCGACAGCGACCAGACTCCATGTGCTGAGTGCCTCGTAATTTATACAAATGTCGGGTCGCCACGTTGTCCACCTGAAATGAATACAGTACTTTATATCAACTTACCTCCATTAAAAATTTAAAAATAAATAAATAAAACTGCCTAAATAGGAAAGACAAAATTTCAAAGGTTTTAGCCTGGTATGCACTTTGAAACTATAGCAGAAATGTTTACAACAATTTGGTTAATCTGAATTAGAATGAAATAATCTTCTTAAATGCCTAAAAATCAAGAAAGAGAAGAGGAAACTTGAGTTTGGCAATTCCAAAAAAAACAAAAGTCGATTTTCTCACTCAAACTTTCAATTTGCTCGGCTCTGTGTTCAAAGGGATAAAGAAGTTGAGAGAAGACCTTGCTAGTTTAACTCCCTTCAAGCCGTAATATATTTTTTTAAGACTTTATTTATTTGACAGAGAGATCACAAGTAGGTCGAGAGACAGGCAGAGAGAGAGGAGGAAGCAGGCTCCCCGGTGAGCAGAGAGCCCGACTCGGGGCTCAGTCCCAGGACCCTGGGATCATGACCTGAGCCGAAGGCAGAGGCTTAACCACTGAGCCACCCAGGTGCCCCAAGCTGTAATGTTTTATATAGAAAATGGGAAAACGACATGATCAAACTTGGTCTCCTGCTATTCCCAAACAACAGAAACATCGATGCACACTCTACGATCGTCTGTATGTAACGAAGATATTTTGCCTGGAGCAAAGCTGTGCAATGGTCCACTCTCGCAACCCGTCCCCCACGGAAGCTCCAGCTAGCTTTCGCTGACCACTCTCACTTGGCCTGCAGGGGCAGGGAGGGCCTGTGGGCAGACGTTGGGGGCAACAGCAGGCGAGGGGAGAGTGAGGAGAATTCGTTGATTACAATCGCTCAATTTTTAAGTTTAATAAACCACCCCTCAGGCTTTTAAAGAAAAATATTTGTCCTTGTAGTTCTGGAATATAAGGCTGGTTTAATCTGTATTTATATATGGCCTGAGTCCTGAAAAAAGTTAAAAAATTCCCCACACGTACTTTTTTGCACAGACAGACCTCAGACGGTAATGAGCTGCTGGCCTGTAGGCGCTCTGTGAAGGCACCGCACGCCTGGACTGCCCGTGCTGAGGCCACCAGCCTCCTCCTGCCGGGTGGGCTTCCCAGGGTGTCAGTGAGCGAGCAGGCGGCTCTTCCCCAGCTCTGCTAACGACCTGAAGGAAGGGAGCAGGACAGGCTCTGCCTTTGGCATCTTTCCAGTTCTTTTCTGTTTCCTAAAATACACAAGGCTTCGCGGTGACACAGTAAGCGAAGACTCTCACAAGGAGACGGAGCTGGAATCTGAAGGAAGAAGTGCCGTAAAGTCACGGTGATGACTGCGCGATGCTCCCTCCCGGGGCCGGAACACGACGCGGCCACCGAAGCAGCGCACACTCCTCTGACAAAACGCCGGCAGGAGTGTCACCAGCACCCCCACATCACCGGACGCGCTCTCCAACGTGTGGCCACAATGAGGGATCTGTCCGGTGCCCGCACCTTCCGGCTCAGACCCCCAGGGTCTACAGCTGTGCAGGTGTCAGAGGCTGGGTCTAGGGCTCAGGGTCTACACCTGCGGAGTTAAAAATGCCTTTGGTTCCAAAAACACCTCACTTTAAACAAGTGGCTCCCACTTGTCCATCAGGCTGGGCGCAGAGAAAGCTGCTGAGCTCGTGCTCCTGCCATCTGCAACTCAACCATTACCATCACCCTTTCCCGAGGAAAGCTGTGCGAAATGAAAACACTCCTGAAAGGCTAATATTCTAAACATAAACTCAAGAATCTGCTGATGCCACCTGAACAGCTTCTGCGAGCTCAGCCGACAGCCAGTGGGGACAAGGACATCAGGCAAACAAGCTCATAAACCGAGAGGAGCTTAGAAGGAAAAGCACACGCTTCTTTCAGAGGACGGACTTCTGATGAGGAAGTTAGTCTGGGGTGTTTTTTACGTTCAGAAGAAGGGACAAACAGAATTAATCAGAAGACTGGCCTGAGCCAGAAAAACAAAAGTTGTATTTGTCAACACGGATAGAGTTTCTAGAGCAATGCAAGTGAATGAGACCATCTGCGCGTAAAAAGGCTAAACGTGGTGTAAGGGCCTTCCACACGGTGGGGGTGGCAGTGGGCAGGGGTTGGAGCAGGGGCAGAGTAGGTGGGGGGTGGCAGAGACGGGGGCAGACCTGCCGGACCAGTCCTCTGACTGACACCTCCATTTCCGGACACATTTCTGCACCACCGCATTCCTGAGCTGGACAGAGGCACTGCTCGGACTGCAGCCTAGGGAAAGAGCGTCCAACCAGAACAAGAAAGTCTCTGAGACAAGCAGAATCTGCAGCTCAGGACTGTGTGACAGCCAAGGGACTGGAGCACAGAACACCAGAGCAGGCACTGCGCAGAAAGGAGCTTCCAAAATCTGAAGAGGTGACCCTGAGGACCTCGTTGAGAATTGAGCTCTAACGTGTCCAGAGCAAAACGCAGGGAGGCTGGACAAGACGACAGATCTGCCCCGCCATGTAACCAGTGGACCCTACAGAGCTCCACAATATCAGAGTCCTACCAGCCAATGTGCAGAGACCCTCATTAGACACCTAACACTCAGGTGACAGACAGCCCAGGAAGGCCAAGCCCCAGGAGCAGGGCCATTCCAGCTCCAGAGTGAGAGTCCCCACAGACCCAGCCTAAGAAAGCTTAAGGCAATCCCTGAAAGGATCAGGTAAATTTACTGCCTGACAGAACACAATACCCTTCACAGATCCAGAATCTTCCAGGCTGCGATCAAAACACAGTGCGTTTGAGAATAAGCAGAAACACATGCCCCCTTATGAGGATGAAGTCAATTAACAGGCACAGGCCCAGAAGAGAGGGAGCTGATGGAATTAGTGGACAAGGTCTTGAAAACAGGTACTGCATAAATTTAAGAATTTATTTATTTTTTAAAAGATTTTATTTATTTGACAGAGAGAGACACAGTGAGAGAAGGAACACAAGCACGGGGAGGGGCAGAGGGAGAAGCAGGCTCCTCACCGAGCAGGGAGCCCGATGCGGGGCTCGGTCCCAGGACCCTGGGATCATGACCTGAGCCGAAGGCAGACACTTCATGACTGAGCCACCCAGGCGCCCCAAATTTAAGGATTGAAAGGCAAAGCTGAGCATGGGGGCGCAGGGGGTGAAGACTGAGACATCGCCCGGGACGGGCTAACAGCAGAACAGGTGTCGCAGAAGGAAGGCTCAGCGAACCTGAAGCAAGCGCAGCAGGACTCAGTCACACAGAAGCACCGAGAAAGGAGGCTGGAGGGCAAGCCCGGGTGTGTGATGGGCACCACGGGCAGTGAACCAGGCCGGAAGGGGAGGCCCAGAGTGAGGAGGAAAACAACAGCCAGGAGACAATGTTCGATGGAACAGAATTCACTTTCCTTCAGATTTGGTAGGAAATATACACTCTTTGGTCTAAAAAGCTCAGGAATCCCAAGCAGAATAAACAGGGTGTATCACTCCAAAGCTCGGCCTCAACAAACTGCTGGAAACCAGTGCAGAGAGAGACCTTACGGACAACCGGAGGGAAACACACTTGTTACAGATGAGGAACAACAGTGGGGATGACCTCAGTCACCACACGGCAGCCGATGCGAGCTGGAGATAACACAACATCCTTGCAGTGCTGAACAACAACAAAATACCTAAAATTATATATACAGCAAAACTATACTTCTGAAATAAAGATATTTTCAGGGGAAAAAATTAGGAAATAAAATGAGCACCAAAAGAAGTGTAAAAGCAAGTTCTCTAAATGAAGAAAGCTGATACCAAAGGACATTTGGAGCTACACAAAGAAATGGAAAGCACCAGAAATGATGCACTTAAGAGACTTCTCATTTGTAAACTGCTCTAAAAGGCAAGTGACTGTTTAATATAATGGTTGGAAAATGACAGTCAATGGGCCAAATCTGATTTGCTTGTTTTTATACAGTCTGAAAACTATAATAAGCTCACATTACTTTAGATTAGAAAATTATCAAAAGAAGAGTACTTTGTGATAAAGGAAGACTATATAAAATTCAAATTTTGCCACAAGGAAAAAGTAGATTAAGCTTTATGGAGACACAGCTACGCTCCTGTGACACTCGTGTCTACAGCGCAGTAGCAGAGTGTACTTGTCACACAGACTACAGGTGCCCCTCCAAGTCTGTAATATGTATTATCATCTGGCCCTTCACAGAAGTTCGCCAGCCCCTGGTTTAAAGGAAAAGTAAGAATCATATTACAATATTTAAAACATATGCATAATCTCAAAAGATTACACGTAGGTGACATTCTTGACATGACCAAACATTGATGCAACATTCTTGCAAAAACCAAGATACAGAGATTAAGGACGAACCAGTGGTGAACAGGGGACAGAGCCAGAGGGCAGGACACAAAGGGACAGCATGAGAGAGCTCCTTCATGCGGGTGGACGGATTCTGCGTCCTGACATCGAACAGAATCCACGAAACCAGACACACACACAGAAATAAATAAATGAGTGAACGTATAACAGATGATGAAACTGATGAACGTCTGTAATGTAGTTAATAGAACCGCACTAATGAGGGGGGCCGGGGGCTTAGTCAGTGAAGCGTCTGCCCGTGGCTCAGGTCATGTTCCCGGGGTCCTGGGACCCAGACCTGCATCAGGCTCCCTGCTCAGCGGGGGACCTGTCTCTCCCTGTCCCCTGCCCCACTCATGCTCTCTCTCACTCTCTTTCTCTCAAAGAAATAAAGACCTTTTAAAAAAAAATTAAAAAATAAAAAATAAAAACTCCCAGCAAATCCTCTACAATGTAAAATTTTTTTCATGGTTATCTTTTTTTTAATCATGACAATCAATGCAAAATCACTTGCAGTTAAGAAAGAATATGGAGAAGAAATCACGTAAGAAAAAGAAATAGAAAAAATTATTTAAGTACTATCTGGTCCCAAAGTTTATTCCATACATAGGTTCTTTGGTTTCTGTTGTTCAGTTAGTGTCAATGTCTTGCTCACGCCTTCCTCAGGGCACAGAAGCCCCTGCACTGGGACAGCATGCGTGGGACAAGGCAGTAGGTGCTAAGACTCTGATGGCAGCTGGGTCCAGAGAGCCTCGCTGCTCCACAGCAACAGACCAAGGACAAGGACAGCACCTGGGTCAGACTGTCCCGACCCACAGGCTATGTGAAGGCTTACTTCCTGGAACAACAGCAGGACATTAATACGTCTGTAAAGAATGGAGTTTAGGCAAAAGGACCACAGACACGGTTTCAGTGGGATCTTACTGCTTCTGCCTCCGGTCCCAATCACGGTGTGCACAGCCCCGTTTCTCATCTAACGCTGCCAAGTGAGGCCAGAGCCCCTGGACGCCTGTCACAGGGGAACAGGACCTCACCTCAGAGGTAACTACACGTGTGAAGCATCACTCGTCTTTACTATGAAGAGCCGTTCTCTACCCCCGTGCCCCCCAACTCTTCCAAAAACAGAGGATTTTCCAAACTGTGAGGGAGGCCCCCTAGCTCTCCTGCTCTGGCCACCGGCAGTCCTCTCCCACTCTCTTGCTGTTGCCGCACAAGGAAAATATAGAGGAGAAAAACCTAAATAAAAACACTCTAAAGGAGGGACACCTGGGTGGCTCAGTGGGTTAAGCAGCTGCCTTCGGCTCGGGTCGTGATCCCAGCATCCTGGGATCGAGTCCCGCATCGGGCTCCTTGCTCGGCAGGGAGCCTGCTTCTCCCTCTGCCTCTGTCTGCCTCTCTGTCTGCCTGTGCTCGCTCGCTCTCTCTCTCTGACAAATAAATAAAATCTTTAAAAAAAAAAAGTGTTAAAAACACTCTAAAGGAAAACTTTGCTTATACTTTAAAATATGATGTACTAGATTTTATGGAATTATTTTATGAAAATCACATTTGGAAGAAAAATAAGTAGACATGGTCTTCTCATAATAAACATACCCCACACTCCTGCAGGAGAACAAGGTGTTTTTCCAGAAAACACAAATCCTTTTATGGACTAAAACTACAACATTTTATAAAAACAATGCGCTCCTCTAATGAATACTGCTCAGCGGTCTGCTAATCGGACAGAGCTGTCGCACGGCGATGACCCTGAACGTGCCACAGATGCGAGTGCGCTTCTCAATTACAGATTTTGCAGAGACACAAAAACCCTTTCATTTATCTCTGTTCTGACGAGAACGCGTTCGGCTCGATCCGGTGTGTCTCGGCCCGCGGAGCCGGCGGCTCACCTCTGCCGTCGCCCAGCAGGAGGGCGTAGACGCGCTGCCGCACCGGGCGGTAGACGAAGGCCTGGCTGGGCAGGGCCTGGTCCAGGGCGTCCTCCAGCGTGTTGCCGCACTCGATCTCGCCGCTGCTCATGATGCTGTACACCAGGTAGCTCTCGGCCTGCACGTGATGCGCTCTAGCCACCTGCACAAGATCCAAACACAGCTGCTTTCCCCTCGGACACAAACAGTGACCTTCAGAAGGAAAAACCAACACCGGTGCTTTTAGGCCCTCGGAAGTGGGTCGCGGTCCCTCGGACTCACGGCACGGAGCCGTGCCAGCGTCCTCTCCTCGGCCCTTGGAGGCTCCAAGCTGTCCACCACGCCTCCCGACCTCCCACCGCCCGCCGGGCTCCGCGCACGGACTCCGCGGCCCCCGGCCTGCTGGCGCCTGTCGGGAGGCGTCACTGTGCGGACCCCAACCGGCCCGAGCCCACTCCCCGCTCTCCAGCCCGACCTCCTGTCTTCCTAGAAACAGGCCCCGTCACTGCCCTCCTCAAAGCACCCTCACCCTAACTTTCAAGGCCCCAGTGTCCTCTTCCCAGGACACCAACCCACCTCGCAGAAACCAGCCCCAAGGGAGCACCTTCTCTGCTCCTCAGGAATACTCGAACCTTCTTCATCCGCACTTGGGCTCCAGGAAAGGCGCCTCTCAGGGCCCTCCCACCTCATAGGCCCCTCTCTCATTCGGGTCCACCTTCTGCTCCCAACCGCAACTCACCTCCCCTTGCCTAATGGGGTCAGCCCACACGGGTCCTGTAGTAGTTATCTGGTCCGACCTCCCTGAGTAAACTGCACTTTGCTGGGGTCACAAACCGTACCACAGTCACTCAGCTGTTCAGTAATTCCTTACTGAGCAAACACAGGTACTGCACACCCCGTTTCTGCCTTATAAACCAGCAATGTGGGCACAAGGTAGGTGACAAGACACAGGGCTGCATTCCACTTTCTCCTCATAATGAAGCTGTGGGGCGCCTGGGTGGCTCCGTGGTAAAATCCTCTGCCTTCGGCTCAGGTCATGATCCCTGGGTCCTGGGATCGAGCCCCACATCGGGTTCCCTGCTCGGCAGGAAGCCTGCTTCCTCCTCTCTCTCTGCCTACTTGTGATCTCTGTCAAATACATAAATAAAATCTTAAAAAAAAAAAAAAAAGGAGCTAAGGGGCGCCTGGGGGGCTGAGTCAGTTAAGCCTCTGACTTAGACTCAGATCATGATCCCAGGGTCCTGGGGGAGAGCCCTGTGTCTGGCTTCCTGCTCGGTGGGGAGCCTGTTTCTCCCTTCCCCTCTCCCCTGCTTGTGCTCACTCTCTTGCATATAAAGAAATAAAATACTTTAAAAAAATTAAAGAAAGGAGCTAAGATCACAGGCCTATAGTAATCTACATACCGCTTTTATTTTTTCTGTGAACTTTTTTTTTAGAGTTTATTAATCTATTTGACAGAAAGAGCGATCACAAGCAGGAAGAGAGGCAGAGAGGCGGGGAGGGGGGAAGCAGACTCCCGGCTGAGCAGAGAGCCTGGTGTGGGGCTCGATCCCAGGACCCTGAGATCATGACCTGAGCAGAGTCCGATGCTTAACCCACTGAGCCACCCAGGCGCCCCTGTGAAGAACATTCTCACTAGTACAGGAGTGATTTATCCAGATTACTACTCAAAATTCAAATCCAAACAGTCTGCCACAGAAGGCATCTAAAATGTGGTGTTAGGACAACTTGGAATGTTGAAAACTCTGAATCAGTATTCTTGTTATACATACTTTTAAGCAGTTCTAGTCATTTTGATTTGTTTTTGTAGAATCGAATCTTACTCTATTCCTCCGTTCTTCAGATATAAAGTAGGTTTAATGAAAGTGCCAACCTCACAGAGCTATCCTCAGGGTTAAATGCGTCAACGCAGACAGTTAATGAGACCGGCACGCGAGGCCTGGCCCACAGCGCGTGGTTCCCAGCGTCCCCACTGTCACGAGGCCACACACATTACTGAACGTCTCTCTCCTTGCTGAAATGTCTTGAAATCAGGATAGCAGAAAGCTTGCAACTTTAAGGTAAGTAAGGTTAAAAAATATTTTTTAAAGGATTGTTATTTGATTCTCTAACGGAAGGTCAATGGAACTGAGCTATTTCTTTCTCTACGTGCTCCTTCTGATACTGAATCTACCGACATTATAGTTGTGTTTTTAACGATCCTTTTGAGGCAAAATAGCTTGACTTATTCTCCTATTGCCTCTTCCATATCTGAGTCTTTTTCATTTTCAAGAGAGATGTATTTTAACAAATCTATCTAGAAAGTTGTAACAAACCGTATTCTCCCTACCAAGAAATCTTCAATTTTGCCAAGTGTATAGAATCTGAGGGAATACAGGGGTTTTCAGGTAAGTTCTCTATAATTAGAACTTTAATCCACTAATTAGATCAGAGTCTTCTAATAAGTACCTTTTACCGCTGCCCTTAACTATAGATCTAGACAACACTCCACACATGGAAAAACCTTAACATATTCACCTAATCTAAAAATCCTAACATAGGATTTTTAATTCAGTGTAATTCAGTGTATCCAACATTATGGCAACCACATAGGTCTCTGGCCATGGTACGTGCCTAGGGTAACAGCCATGCGCTACAGCCTTCTACCAAAGAGTTTCTAGGAGACTGTGTGGGGTTGAAATTCTTACATGTTGGAATTGGAGTCACCTATCTGATAGGGCTAGAAGACTCCGCTGTGAACAAATTTTAAGGAAAAATGTAAAGAGAACTGAAGAAACTTCACACGATTATCTTCAAAGACATCATGAAGCCCACAATCAATGGGAGAGCCGTAGCGCAGCCAACACACGGTCCCTTCACAGCGGCCCAACTCCCCCTGCAGGCAGGCTTCCCGCTCTCCTCCCCATCCGAGGCTCTTCCACCACCAAACTTCCTGAAGGAGCAAGCACCCGCAGCTCTGGCTTTTGCCTCCAAGGTTCTCTTAAAACCCTGGCCATCTGACCTCCACCAGGCCCCAGTGTGACAACGGCTCTCTCAGGCCTTGAACCCCTCCTAACTGCCAACCCCAACAGCCACCTAGCCCCGTTTCCACTTTACTCTGCAGCACTTGGCAGTCCTGGCCATTTCTGCTCTCATTCTTAAAAGCTGCCTCCTTGGGTTTCTCCCCTGGGGTCAGCGATCCTCATTCCCCTCCTGGTCGGACCACCTCTCTTAGCGGATGTTTTCAGAAGGCTCCATCCTACACAACCCTCTCCTTGGAGGGTTTCCATGACCACGTACAGTCAGATGACTTCTGGATGGCTGTCTCCTGTCCAGTAATGGAACTTGAGGCCTGTTTTCAAAGCATCGGATGGTCTTTCCTAGGTACCCTCTGGGTCAAACTTTTCCTCCCCACCCTTAAGTCACGGGGACTCCTATCTCAGAACACAGGAGGGCCCTTACCTCCACAGCAAGACTGACTTTTGAATGTTTCTTCCTTCCCTTTGCCATTGTCCTAATTCTAGCTCTTTTGTGTTCTACCTTGGTTTCTGCAACAGCCACACCAGTGCATTCTCTCAAGTATAACCAATGTTTCAAAAAACACATCCCTGATCACATCACACTCCTGTTTAAAGATATCCAATACCTCCTCAACATGTATAAAAACCAAGTCCTAAATTCTTTCATAAGACACATGCTGCCCTTTGTGGTCTCACCCAATCTGTCAGAACTCTCTTTGCTGGAAACTAGGGGAGATGGGGGAGATGACCAGGGTGTCCAGTAAAAGAGGAAAGGTCACGGATGGGTCGTGTTGGGATGGTGAATGGAAGTCAGGGTCCGTGAAGAGCTCACGCCGAGAGGACATTTGCACACCATACACAAATGGGAAATGCGTGTGAGTTGGGAACCAGCAGGGGCCAGGTCCTGTTCCGCAGGAGCTCTGGGCCAGCCAAGCAGCAGACTGGCCCTCTTCCAGACAGGGAGGCAGCCTGCGTGCTCTACTTTGGCTCTGCGGTTCCTCTGCCTGTGTGCCTTTCCCCATCCCGTCCTTCAGGCCAACTGCTACAGGGGCTCCAAGGCCGACACCCCGCACCGCCTCTGACGCCTAAGTCCAGGAGCAGGGGGAGGCTTCCTGACAAACTCCTCCGTGCTCCCGCCTCCACACGACTGACGGCGACGGTCTCAGTCCTCCACGTGTCATCAGGGAACACAGATGTCGTCTCGCGAAGGGTCAGACTGGCAGTCAGACGGCGGGTCAGTCAGAGGACCGGGCTCTGTCGAGTAGGAGCTATGTGACTGCAGACGGTGTCAGTTAGCCCTTTCACACCCGTGTCCTCACGTGGTAATGGAGGCAAGTGCGTCCAGCATCAGGACAATTAAGTGAAATGATGTGGACAGTGCCTTCTGGTCACGAGTGGGGAACCCACTCTGCATGGTCGGTATTAACCCAGCATTCCTGCAGCCAACCTCATAGTAAAACCAAATGAATTTGAGCAAAGTTAGGTCTAGCCCTTCTCTGTTCATTTTCCCGACTTTGAGTAATGAGTCTGTTCAGATGACTTCTAGTTCCCCGCTGGGATCTGGCCTCCCCACCTCCACCCCCGCCCACCTGTACTTCTTCCTACTGTCCGACTACACTTCCACCCGGAGTTCTAATCCCGCCCTCCCTCCAACTTCTACACATCCTTTACTTCTATGAAGCACTTAAGGATGCTTCCAGGTAGGATCATTTTAACCCCTTCATACTTTTTCACCTATAACTCTCTTAACAGACACATCACAGGGGCGCCTGGGTGGCTCACTGGATAGGGCCGCTGCCTTCGGCTCAGGTCATGATCTCAGGGTCCTGGGATCGAGCCCCGCATCGGGCTCTCTGCTCAGCGGGGAGCCTGCTTCCCTCTCTCTCTGCCTGTCTCTCTGCCTACTCGTGATCTCTCTCTGTCAAATAAATAAATAAAATCTTAAAAAAAAAAAAAGACACATCACATCCTACTTCTCACTATAATTTTTTATGTTAGCAAGTTAGCTTATCTGCTACAATGCATGCAACAGAGAAAGAGGTGAGACTTCTCAAGACAGAAGAACCATGGACTTGTATGGGAAGGAGGAGAGCATCACTGAAGGAGAGGCAGGTACAAGAAAAAGGGAATAGAGCCTTCAAGGCTTCCTGAGCAGCTACTGCAAGACAGTGGGACAGGCCAAAGGGGCTCCACAGTGAAAAGAAACAAACACGACCCCCGCCCTCACAGCACTGTTGCAAGCATGAAGTTCCAGCGAGGTGTATGTCACAGCAGGTGCCCAGCGGCGGATGGCCAGGGGCCATCTCTGAGTGAATGACCCCCCCAGCCATGACAAAAAAGACTAGCAGGCATTACCTAGCATGGGGGCAGAAAAGCACCTGCAGGGCCACGACAGACCAGCTGGAGAAGTGGCCGTAGCGAGGTAACGGCAGGCCATAGCTTGCTTAAGGCTACTGTTTCTACTCTTCAAAGAGTTATGGAACCCAAATCAAGGGTTTTATTTCTGCATGCACCACAGTAAATGGATCGGAAGGGGCCAAAGTCTACACAGAAGAGTTGTCAGAGATTCCTGAGTCATCCAGGAAAGCAGCAGCCTACACCCGGTGGCGAGACTGACTGACTAGCTCCAAGGAGAGAAGAGTTACAACGACCAGGACAGAGAATTCCCAGGTCTGTGTAAGTGGACGGAAGACGGAGACTGTCAGGGCCACAGGTTTGTGGGTATGAGATGACGTGTAGGGGCGCCTGGGTGGCTTAGTGGGTTAAAGCCCCTGCCTTCGGCTCAGGTCATGATCTCAGGGTCCTGGGATCGAGCCCCACATGGGGCTCTCTGCTCAGTGGGGAGTCTGCTTCCCCCTCTCTCTCTGCCTGCCTCTCTGCCTACTTGTGATCTCTGTCTGTCAAATAAATAAGTAAAATCTTAAAAACAAAACAAAAACAACCAACCACAACAAAAAAAAGAGATAATATGTGTAACCCACCTAGCACAGAAGCTCACACATGTAGTTAATAACTAGTAACCCACCATAAAAACCTCAAGGGCTCTGTGTTGCTTTGAGAATTAAGTCCCAACTCCTAGTGGGGCATGTTAACAGTCTTCATAATCTGGCTACACTCCACGTTTTCCAACCTCTCTCCCCATATCTCCCCTAAGACCCCATACTCCAGCCTACTGGTCTACCTCGTACCCCAAGGCAACACCTATTTGTTACCTAGTCCAGCTCCCACAAAGGTCTGGTTCACTCTTACCTCTTCAGGAACATCTCTCTGTATTTACCCCAGTCATCACTCTCCTTCCAATTCCCAGAGCTCTCTTCTAGGATAGGCAGGCACCAATATGAAGCATACTTTATAATGTGAGCTGCCAATGCACATGTCCTACCTACTAACTACACTGCTAGGTCCTGCCCTGTGTCCCCCACAGTGCCTTAACTATGCAAGAAGTCAATAAATATTCACTGGCAAATCCATCAATCTGTCAACGGGTATATTTTCAATCATGACATCCCAGATTCAGACAGGCATATCTACGTACCTTTAAAATTTCAGGGTCTGAAACCATAGTTACTTGTTTGACTTCAGGCTCCATATACATGTGGTCTTGTTTAATTGCAGGGTCTGTACACATGGATGCTTCCAGTTTAAATTCAGGATCTGCCCCTAGAGGTAACTTTTGCTTGATTGCAGTGTGTGCATATATGGGAACTCCTTGCCTAGATTCAGGATCTATACAAATGGGAACTCCTTGCTTGGGCTCGGGGTCCGCACACATGGGAACTCCTTGCTTGGGCTCGGGGTCCGCAC
>NC_081561.1:149649107-149685346 GCF_022355385.1 Mustela nigripes | reverse complement strand
CATGGGAACTCCTTGCTTGGGTTCGGGGTCCGCACCCATGGGAACTCCTTGCTTGGGTTCGGGGTCCGCACACATGGGAACTCCTTGCTTGGGTTCGGGGTCCGCACACATGGGAACTCCTTGCTTGGGTTCGGGATCCGCACACATGGGAACTCCATCCTTGGGGTCGGGGTCCGCACCCATGGGAACTCCTTGCTTGGGTTCAGGGTCCACACACATGGGAACTCCTTGCTTGGGTTCGGGGTCCACACACATGGGAACTCCTTGCTTGGGTTCGGGGTCCGCACACATGGGAACTCCTTGCTTGGGTTCAGAGTCTGAACTCATGAATACCACCTGCTTGGGTAAAGTTATTAAACCCTTGGGTTTTTGGAAAAACCATGGAGATTTCTGTCCTGGCAAAAGATAGGATGCCACACCCTTATAAAAGAGAGCTTTGTTTGGTCCCAAAGGTAACATCTCTTCCAGCTTTTTCTCACCCTGATGCAAGTGAAGAACTTTAGAGATATGGTCTGCTACAGCTAAAATAACGTTACCCTTTTTGTCAAAGTTCTCCTTGAGAGAAGTGTACGAAGACAAGCATTTGTACCGAAAGCTCTCAAACATGCCCTCTGGGATTATGTCATTGCCAAGTAGGCAGGCCAGAAGAGGAAGGTCTGCTAGGCTGATAGCCAGACTCTCACAGAGCTTCTCTCTACAAAGCATGACAGTACTAAGACTCTCCAGGCAGAGGTCACCAATTGAAAAGTAGGGACAAGTATCATAAATTAAGTAGTCAGTATCTTCTCCAAGAATCCCAAGACAGTTATTCTGGAGGCCATAAGAGGCCACCTCATAATCAGCCTCCTGTACGGAACACAGGGTTTCCTGACCCAGGGTCTTCAGAGCGAATCGTGTGAAGATGGCCAGCCCCGACGGGATGAAGAACATATTTCTGCCGGGCTGCTCCCTGTGTGACTTGATATACTGGAAGATCCTGGAGATCTCCTTATTGTTCTTGAGTCTCCGTTTCACCCACTCATCTCTCTTCTCCTGCTCCACCATGCCGTCAAAGAAGAACACCAGCTTGATGCCAACAGTTGTGAAAGTCTTAACAAAATCCCGCAAAGCAGAAAAGTATTCCCGCCACTGGCCACCGCAGATCCAAGACTCGGGAGTATACCAGTATCTGAGACAACACATGGCGTCGACCACGATGGTAGGAGTGCTCCCAGGGTGCTCGCTTCGGTGGCGTTCTGCCAGCTCTCGGAAATCCACCACTGTACAGATGTGTGGGCAGGTACTGCCCACAAACCCCTGCAAACCTCTCACGCCCATAACTGAACTCCCGGAAAGCTCCCGGAAAGGATCTGGAAAGGAAAATAAGTAATTATGGATGACCACTGGACATATGACCCCTTTCAAGCAAACACAAGACAACATCCAATACTCACTCTCCAGCTGCGAAGCACTCCAGCACTAACAAGATACGGAACATGACACACCTGTCAGGAGCCTGAAGCTCTCACTAAAGAGGAAGAGGCTCTTTACCCAAGCAGGAGTCAGCAGGGCTGCCTTCACCAGGGCCACACAGCGCAGCAACGCGCCAAGATTTGCATGAAGGCCCTCATTCAAGGGATTTCTCAACCAAACTAAAAACAAGGCAATGGTTTTCAAAGAAGTAGTGTTTCCCATCTAAGAACTCAAGACTAGAGTTAATTCTGAAAACCTAAAACATATACAGACACACACAATATCCATGTTTCTCAGAATAATTTTGCTGAGTGAAGAAAGCTAGACCAAGGGTGTACATACCGGAGGACCCGTCTGTACGAAATTCGAGTTCACTGAGAGTGGGGCTGCAGCACAGAGAGCTGGTGGTGCTGGCCCGGCATGGGGCAGGCAGGAAGGAGCGACGCACACAATGGAAACTTCGGGTGACGGATATGTTCACTACCTCACCTGTGGTAATGGTTTGACAGGCGAACACACGCTAAATCTTGTCTAACTGAACACTGAAACAAAGCACATTTTACTGTCTATCAAGTATACCTGAATGACGCTCTCAAAAAGAAAAAGATAAAAATTCACAATGCCAAATTTCTGTAACATCTGAGTTGGTGAGGGACTTTGAACGGAAAACCGCTCGCTCTGAAGCACAGAAACACGGTGGTTCCGAGTTGGAGCTCAAACTCTAGAGAAAACCAAAGCAGAGTATCTTAATGTCACTGGTCATAAAAAATTCCATGACGACGTCTTTGATCCTAACGGCCTGTGATTTTCACTTTGGTTTTAAGACTCATCAGGGCCGCGCGGCCGCGGATGAAACGGACACAAAGTCCTTACTGCGCAGACAGCTCCGGCGGAACAGAGGGAGCCTCTCCAGGCGTGGGACTGAGGGCGACAGCCATCAGCCGCCAACACACACCCGTGAGAGACGACTCTGGCCTCACGGTGCGCACGCTTCCCGCCGCACAGCACCGCGCACTCCAGTCACAGAATCTCCAGGCTCTGAAACAACTCTGACAGGCCTAAGACGATCAGCTGCAGCTCACAAACGAAGAAACTGCAAATAATCGACGACATTGAGAAAAGGGACCCTCACACGGGACTCTCTTTTTAAGAACTTACTGCTTGTTCACAGACACTGGCCCCTAAAAAAATTTGAAAAGTTATCTGTTTAATTGCCATTAATACTAACATATGTAAGCATGGAGTGGACATAGATGTCACACATGTGCGCTGACCTCTGGCGAAACCTCTCTTGTTAGCTTATGAAACGCAGCGGAACACACGCGTCCACAGACCCCAAACCACCGGAGAGCTCTCCCCAGCCAAGCTTCTACCCTGGGAACATTCCCCAGGTGTGAGTTTTTGAAGCAGAAACCGGACTTCTACCAGATTACTTCGATGCTGAGGCAGTGCTACAGTCTGGGCCTCTGGGTACGGACCCTGCTCACAAGCTTACACTGTTGTTTCTGAAGCCAAGCCAGGCTGGTTTTTCTCAGGAGATTCCAACGCAGTACTTCGGCGCAGGTTTGGAAAGAGAACGAACAGCACAGAGCAGGGTGCGCCGAGCTAATTAAAAACCATGCTCAGGGTGCACAAGCCCTCGGCCGTTACTCCGTGGCTGGCTGCAGAACAGCGGGGTTGGCCCACGATGACCGGCCAGGTGGCACGTGGCTCGGACTCGGATGCCCCCCCCCCGTGGCCAGAGGGGTCTCCGCCCCTCCCGCGGGCCCAGAGTGGCCGCTCCACGTTCCCCGGAGCGCAGCGCCTGGGGAGACCTGCCCACCGAGCCCACCGGTGGCCAGGGCCACCTCCTCGTTAGTCACTGGCAGCTCAAGACACACGTGAAGCTCAGGCTGAAACGAAACAGAACCTGCCTTCAGTCCCTGCTCCCCCGGACAGGGGCTCCAGTTTGCGTGGCAGCTCTGCCACATTTGGGTTGGCTGCCTTCCCTCACCAAGAAAAAGGGATTTTTGTTTCAAGCATTTTTCTCCTAAAACTGCAAGTGACAACACTGAGTTGCTCAAAACACTCTCCTCTTTATTTTGGGAGAAGTCAGGCTCAGCCTCTGCTTCGATCTTATTCAAATGCTTCTCTCCTTTCCCACCCAGCGGTGAAAAGCTCACTATTGTGATCAAACATGTACTGGGTTTTCCTCTTTCACACTGCCGATTTCTCACATTCTGAATCACAAATTACTGCAGGAATGTTACGTTACAATGTGCTCCTCTATGGCATTTACAAAAAAAAAAAAATGGGGGTAAGCCAAGACCTGGGAACGTGGGACACTGGGTGCTGCCTTCCGGTGTCGCGGCGCGCAGAGCTCAGTGCCCCTCAATGCACTTAGTGTGGCGGGACAAGAAATGCCCAAAAAAATAAGTTCTTTGGATATTACCTTTCAAGAATTTCTTTAAATATTGCTCAGAGCATACAGAGTTAACCCTTGAACAACATGGGTTTGAACTGAGGGGGTCCACTTATACCTGGATTTTTTCAATAAAACAGTCCAGTCCTGTAAATGTACTACCCCTTCCTTATGCTGTTAATACTGTTTTCTCTCCTCCTCCTGACTTTTCTGTAAGAATACGGTACACAGTACACGTCACACACACCCTGTGCTCACTGCCCGTTATCAACAAGGCCTCTCCTCCACGGTTGGCCATCAGTGAAGTTCGGCAGGGTCAGAAGGATTTTTGGCTGTGTGAAAGGGTCAATGCCCCTAACTTCTGCACTGCCGGAGGGTCGACCCCACGGAGGTTTTTCATTCCTTAGAGGCAGTTTTAAAGATCATTGCCAATACGTATGTGTATACACACGCATATACAGTCTTCGTTATTTGAATAAATGTTGTTTAGAAAGCAGACAGATGGCTCACTCGGGAGGAGTCTTACTGCCCAAAAGGCAAACCGGGAATCACCTCCATTAACGTGGCCTCCTCGAGGCCAACGACATCGCTCTGTCACACCCCCAGTACCCAGCACGGCGTCCGGCACGGCAAGCCCAGCCCCTGCCTGTGGATGAACGAGTACACAGAGGCATCGAAGGGCAGGCGCACAAAGAGAAACAAAGAACCAGTAGGTTACAGACTCTGACCGTAGGCAAAGGAAGAGCAGAAGCAGAGTCACTGGCCTCAAGGAGTTAACAGGCTGGTTCGGGAAGCAAAGCTGCAGCCCAGGGACGCTTATAAAGGAGGGGCCGGCAGGCCCGCTGCAAGGGGCCTCACCCCTCGGAACAGCTTCCTTCCACGCAGGGGCACCGAGCCCAACATCCCAGGTTACCAGAAAATGAGGCAGATGAGGAAAAGAGGCCAGAAGCCCCCTTATTCACAGTCTGTCCACTGAGACATACCAACCTGTCCGCCACCGATGGAAAGGGCCGAGTCCCTCAGGACATGGGGACAAACGGACTCAGGGCCAGCCCACAGATGGAAGGGGGCACGGACGGACAGACAGATGACAGACACACCGCCTACGCAGACAGCAGGGTCTGCAGGACGACCAGAAGCAAACTGGTGCCCACCTTAGAGCACACCCAGCAGCCGGCAGCATTAAACGCAGTTCTCCAAGGCTGGAAGACAACCCGAGCACACATCCATTAATGAGTGAGCCCCCAAGTTGGGAAGCTAGTTCAGACGTCACTGAAGAGCTGCAGTCGACGGAAATAAACTATTTTCATTTGGAGACAAATCAGGTTCAAGTCCTACAGAGCAATGAAATCAAAACCTTTGGGTTTATCAGAGAGAAATAATTTGTATCTCTACAAGACGCAAGGCTACAAACCAGCATGCAACATCAGTGCCTGGGCCCCAGTCCAGAGTAAGCCACCGAGTCCCGGAGCCACCTTCGGTCAGAAGACAGCACAGTGTGGGGTGACTGTGCCGAACAGTGACCCATGTGGCGGTGACAACACAAGAAACACGCAGTCCTTTTCCCTGGCTTCATCTCCACGTCTCAGACTATGTTTCTTCCGCTGGTAATGCGCTGGCTAGGCCCAGGCGCTCAGGGAGGGCCGCACGTGGCTTGTGGGGCACCTGAGGTCTGCCCTTCTTCCCTGTCTCCCTCTAACCTCTCCAGAAACAGAAACGCAGGGGACCCCTTCAACACAGCAAGGCAAGACCGGGGACTAAAAACTCCCCCAAAATGAATGCTTACCCCATACCAGCATAAGGGACCACGTTAGCTCCGTGTTTACTGAGTATTAATGAGTGCACAAACCAGGTAAATGAGTAAGCTGAGAGGGGCTGCCAACTGCGGTGGTCTCCATGCTTCAGAGGACCACCACCCTGGGCTCATTAAACTACTGACCAGAGGCTCTCCAGGACCAGATTTCAATCAGGCTCCTCAGGGCCCTCCTCTCAACTAGGTCTCAACTTTGGGCTCCCATGTACATCGTGGCTGAATCCAGTTTCAGCATGAGCACTACTGAGTCTGTCTGGAGAAAAACCCTACTCTTGATAGACGGTCACCCTCGAGATGGGATCAAAGGCTTCATTCCCCCCAGTTCTCTGGAGCCCTTCCCTCTGCTGGCCGCACATCCCCAGGTGTTTGCTGCCTTCCAAGCTGAGTCCTAGTTCTCTCTCCCCTAGCACAACAGCCTTAAATAAAGTCCTTACTGTTTTAGCCAGTGTCAGAGTATTTCTTCTTCAACACTGCATCTCTAAGAAGCTTAGTCAAATGAATGGAAGGCCTCTAGTTATTATGACAGACACTGTGTGTCTAGGTACAGGCGTCCAGACTCGGGATGTCCTGGAGGACCCTCCAGCACAGTCAGGCTATGGCCACATGCCAAGACTCAGAACACAGGGGCAAGGCTGAGGTAGACACTCAGGACTTGGTAGAATGACCCTAACTCTTAGCAGCATCCTAAGGAGAAGTGACAGCAAGTAGGCAGTACAGTACAGCTGATAAAAGGGAAGGCTCTAGAAGTTCAAATTCTAACGTCCACTAAATAGCAGTAAAACTCCAAGCACGTTACTTTATTCTATAAGCTTCATTCTTCATATCTATAAGGAGGATTATAAAAGCTACTTCATAAACTCTGATGCAATTTCACTTATATTACCAATTTATTCATAAAACATACCATCAGTTGCCTAAAGCTTAGTAAAATCAGCCCAGCACCAGTCAGAATTTAAAACAAAGCCTTGCAAGTTTTAGTGAGGTTTTACTGTATTTATAATTTTTCAAGATAGTTTACTTTAGTAAATCACGAATGTATTTATTTACAAAAATTTCTCATTTTAAAAGCAGCTAGCTCTGCAGAAAATTCAGAGACAGCACAAAGGAAGAAAAAAAACTGCCTATAGGGGCACTTGGGTGGCTCAGTGGGTTAAAGCCTCTGCCTTTGGCTCAGGTCATGATCTCAGGGTCCTGGGATCGAGCCCCACATCGGGCTCTCTGCTCAGCGGGGAGCCTGGTTCCTCCTCTCTCTCTGCCTGCCTCTCTGCTTACTTGTGATCTCTCTCTCTGTCAAATAAATAAATAAAATTAAAAAAAAAAAACTGCCTATAATCTCATCTTCCAAAGATTAACGACTACAACAATTTTAGAGTTCATATTTCCAGCCTTTATTATTATTTTCTTTTAAAAATCGGATACTCTTGTCCTTCCGTAATCTACTTTTGTGTCTTATCATGAATATATTCCCAAATCACCGTGTTAATGTTCTCCTCTAGTGCTATTTTTAATGGATGCTCAGTGCCGTAAGTGTGTATCCCATCTCTGTATATGAAGCTTTGAGTACATCCTGAGCATTTCCTTGGGACAAATCTTGAGAATTGCTGAGTCAAAGAGCACACACGGCAGTCCTTTTGCTTCCACGGGGTATCATTAATACTCTGCTCCACCAGGTGATCTTGTGTGAACGTGAATCTGGTTTACACCTTTAGCACGTACCTTTAGTCACTTACCAAAGCAGCACTAGCTATGACCAAGACAGGAGGGCCCTGCCCTCCAGCAACTCACACTCCAACAGGAAAACATTCAACCCACAACAAATCAGCTGGGCAGAGCTGTAGCTGGGGGCGGGGATGCTCAGCAGGGAGACCCAACCCAGATCCAGGATCCACAATAGCTATCCTGAGCAAGGGCACTGGGGAGCCTGACAGAAGGCAGGAAGGGCAGGCGCGGCCAGAGCCAGGAGGAGCCGGCAGAAGACGGGAGGCCAGGAGTCCTAAGGAATGAAGATTTTTTTTAACGTATCTTTTTGTAAATTTTGTGATACCTTTTTCTATCAGTAAATGGAGGTTTCTTTTTTTTTTTTTTAAAGATTTTATTTATTTATTTGACAGACAGAGATCACAAGTAGGCAGAGAGGCAGGCAGAGAGAGAGGAGGAAGCAGGCTCCCTGCTGAGCAGAGAGCCTGATGTGGGGCTTGAGCCCAGGACCTGAGATCATGACCTGAGCTGAAGGCAGCGGCTCAACCACTGAGCCACCCAGGCGCCCCTAAATGGAGGTTTCTAAGGTACTTAAAATACCTGTCCTGCTAAGTAGTTTAACCTGGGACTTTATTTATATTATAAATGTATATTTTATTATAAATGCTTCAGGACAAGAAGAGGAAAAAAAAAAAAAAACCACACACACCAACTCTCAGTATGGCCAGAACTCTGATGTACAGGAAGAAGACCGAGGAGACGAGGCTGCAAACCGGGCCAGACACCTGTACCTGGACTTGACCCCAGGGGAAATCAGATATTGGTCAAGGCTGTAAAGCAAATCCTACTTAGAAACACTGCCCTGACTCCCTGAAGGAAAGATGGAGAGAGGCAAGACTGAAGATCAATTAGGGGCTCTGGTAGACTCTGCATGTTCTGGCTGCCCAATACCCAAACACCTACTTTGGAAGAACTCTAAGGGATGTGGTCCTAATTCTTTTTGCAAAGAAAAAGGAGGCAGAGACCCTCTTCCGGCCCTCACACCCTTACCAAAGACCAGAGTTCTAAACTCTTGTATTTGCTCAGGAAATCGCTCCGGCCCTGTGCTAGCAGCTATGGACACAGCAACGGACCAGACAAAGTCCCTGACTAAGAAATGAGCCCTGAGAGTGAGACTAAAAGGCACAGGGCCCAGCAGAAAAGAAAGTCCAACAGTGTGTACATGTGTCAAAAATGCACCATATTGTACACTTACTCTACAAGCCCCACACCAGCCATCTCTAGTCCCACTGGGCCATGCTCAGTTTGTCAGACTCATGGAAGGCGTGCCATGCGGTACCAGCAAAGACCAAAGAGCTGGTGCTGGGCAGCAGCCAGCAGTGCGGGCTATGTTAGGGCACCTGCCTGAGGTTACAGACACTAACAGCAAAGCCCACATTTGAACCCACCGGCTTCCAAAGCTTGTGCATCTTTCACTAGGCCACACCCCCACCTAACCACCCCATCTGAGTGATCTGGTTGCTGCTGGCTCCAGTGCTGGAATGACCAAATCACTCATGGCAGAACTGTCCTCAGTCCAGAGAGCTCTCCTTCCTGAAGGCTCTCCCAGTCACAAGGCCACTCACAGAATCGTCAGGACTGAGGGGACAACCGAGAACACTGGGCCCTTCCCTAACCCTCTGAAGCTCTGCAAAACCCCTTAAAGAACAATGACACATAATGTGAAAACCAGTGCCACTCACTGAACATAAATAAAGACTCATGTACGCCTGTAAAAATTTATGCTTTAATCCACATTTCAGGATAAGAATGCAATTTAAATTCATTCAAATTTAGTCAAAGCTAAAACAATTTACTCATAGGACACCTCTCCAGGCTCTTATTTATTACGGACGCTTTTCTACTCAGTCTGACGATGAGCTCCTACGTCCACAGTAGAGAAAAATACGGAAAGGCGTCTGAGGCAGCACGTGGGTACCGACAGTAGCTGACACTGCTAGGAGCTGACATTAACAGGGAAACTAAGAAGACCTAAAAGACACAAAAACTCCAAACAAGTAACAGGGCAACAGCTGTCCCTGCCTCAACAAGTCCTACAATATTTACATCACAACAAATTCTGTGTAAAATGTTTACATGAGATCATTAAAGAAAGCTTATACCACATCCTGCACATTCTATTAAGCAGGGAAATAACATATTTTAGAAAGACCGCCATCCTAGATGGAAGATTTTGGTGCTTAATGGGCAAAGCTCCAAAACTATGCAGGAGACTCTGCTGTTTCAAAAAGGCTTACTTCTCTCTTACCCTGGCTGGCAGCAGTTTAACTAGCAAATGACTTTACAATAACTCACCACCCTCGGGGCTGCAGCACGAACAGAACAGTACACGGCTGCATGCTCAGGGCACTCTGCGTGCACACGTGGGAGTCCACAGCTAGACAGGCATGCTGACGGGCCTAGTAACGGAGTCCACGCTACAGCAAACATTCTATAATAAAAGCAACGGATTCCCACATTTTGAGTAAAATTTGTTTATAAGGAAAAGGGTGCTCAGGAGCTGGTTGGTTTTGGTTGGCAATGGCTCTGATTTACGGTTTGACCGAAGACAAATCATTTAATCTCTTTGTAGATCATTGATTCCCTTTTTGGTAAAACTTAAATAATGATTTACCTCTCAGTTTGGTAGATTTTGAACTACTACTACAAAATCCTTTAATAATATCATATTTTATATAAATAACTTAAACCTTAAGTAACATGTTTTTAGTCTCTGAAAATTTTTCCAACAGAACACCTTACAGACATCTAAAAGCAAATGAGAATAAAGTTATTTAGGCTAGCTATAAAGCTTTATAAAAATAACTGATAGCACCAGGACTGCCTCATCTTCAAACCAAGAAAAGCAAGCACACAGTGAATTCCTGATTTGCCAACAGCTCCAGCTTCTATAAGACCTCGATTAGCTGGACGTTCCCCTTTTACGGTTAACCTCTTCTTGAAAGAGGCGGGCACCCAGCAGTGAGGTCCGCCAGTACCGGCACTGCTGCCAGATGCACCGAGCTGGGTCTCCCGCATCTCCTCCCAGAGCAAACTCAAGCCAGGCTACAGCAGGGGTCGGGTCCTCTGCACTGGGTCCTCTCCCCCGCCCAAGCCTCAGGAAGGAGCACACACAGCACCGGACCCCAGGGCAGCAGGAGGAGCTAAGGGCTAGTTTCATAAGGATTCAAGTGCAGGGCCTGCAATCTACACAAACGGGATCGTGCGTCTTGGAAAAGACTAAATTGTCGACACGAGACTCCTGAGGCCTTTCCCGGTGCCTTGGAAGGGGCTCATGAGAGGGCACCGGACGCCCGATCCTCATTAGCTTTACAGTAAGTCCACCTCATCACCCACACCCTGAGTCAGGCTCAGGGACGGGGCAGAACCTCCGCATACGGAAAAGCACAGGTGCCCTCGAGGTCACCGCCGGCCTCTGGTCCGTCTAACAGAGGAGAAACCCGAGGCCAGGAGGGACCGGGTCTCCGCGGGTCTGGACGGCCGCCCGGCCGGGATGACAGCAAGGAAGGCGGCGGTGAGGTGGTGGAGGAGCGTGGACGGGAGGGCGAGCGGGCCGGGGCGGGGCGCAGCCGGGGTCGCGTCGGTGCTTTCCGCAGACTCAACTCGCCGGGGGCAGAAGGGGCCTTCCGAGGCGCCGGGGACCGCGGGCCGGGCCGGGAGCCGCGGCGGCAGCGCTCCGGGCGGCAGCGCTCCGGGCGGGGAGGAAGCGGCCACACACAGCGCGGGCGAGGCTGTGCGGGTCCGAGACGGTCGCCACACCGGGCAGGCCCCGAGCGGAGGCAGCGGTCGGGCCGCGAGAACACAGGAGGCGGCCACGGCAGGAGCCCGGCTGCCGCTGCGCACCGCTCGGCTCCGGGAACGGACAGGAGCCCGAGGTCGCGGACCTGCTCCCCGGCGTCCCTCGGAACCAGCCCAGCATCTGGGCGCCATTCCCGGGACCACGGGCTCCTGCCCTCCCCGCCAACCGCTCCGCACGGCCGTCCTCGGGTTCTCGGCCCCAGGCGTCTCCTCCGCTCCCGGCGCAGGACGCTCACCCACAGCCGCCGGGCGACCCTCCGCGGCCCCCTCGCCCCGAACTCCCCAGGGCTTCCCGCCAGGCCCTCTCGGAGCGCGCGTGCCTCCCCCACCCCCCCGGGCGCCCGCGCCCACGGTCCCCGCGGTCCCCTCGGAGGAGCGGCCCCCGGCCCGGCTTCCCGCGCCAAGGCCTCCCGCGCGGACGCGTCCCGCACAGACACTCCCCGGGCCGCCCGCGCGGCCGCCCGCCCGCCTTCGCCCCTGCAAGGGCCCCACGGCCGCGGGCAGGACAGCGCCGCTCTGCGCCGCGGGCGCGCGGTCGGAGGCCGCCCCGGGACGACACCGCAGGGCGCGCCCGGAGCCGGCGCCCATCCCTGCGGGGAGAGGAGGGTCGGGCGGGCGCCGAAGAGGAGGAAGCAAGGCGCAGAGCCGCAGGGCCGGGCGGCCGGGCCGGGCGGTGCCGGCGACGGAGACGGAGACGGCCGGGGGGGCCGATGGGCGGCGAGCGCCCCGGGGTCCGGCGCGGGGCTGCGGGCGGGCGGGGCCGCTGAGGGCTCGGACCCGGGGGCCCCGCGACGGCGGAACCGCGGAGCCGCAGAACCGCGGGCGCAGCGAGCCGAGCCCGACAGGCCGCGAGCGGTCCGGACGGCGCTGGCCCCGCAGGCCCGGCCCTACCTAGAGATGCGCCCGCACAGCCAGGGACGCGCCCGCGCCGCCCTCGGCCCAGCCGCTGCCAGCCGCGCACTTCCGCTTCCGCCCCGAGCGCTTCCGCCCCGAGCGCTTCCGCTCGCGAGACGGCCCCGCGCCGGGGGGGGGGGGGGGGAGGGGCGGGGCCTGCGAGGTCCGGCCCCGGGGCGCCGCGGGAATGAGCTGCGCAGGCGCCAAGCCCGTTGCCTCGGAAACCGCGCGGTGCTCCGTGCTCGCGCCGCGCGCTCCCTCCGCCGCGCGTGGGCGTCGGCGGCGCAGCCTCTTTCCGCTCCCGGGCGGGTTCCGACGGTGACCCCGAGCCCCGGGGGAGCGCCGCGGCCGTCCCGGGGCGGCTGGGGGCGGGCGGCGTCCCGCGGAACCTTCCCGAAGCCCGGCCGGTGCGGAGCGAGGACCCTCCGGATCCCGGGGCTTCAGACGCTGCGGGCGGGCAGCGAGCGTCCCCCGCTCCGGCCGCGCGCGTCCCCGCGGGGGCCCGGGGGGGCCGCTGAGAACGGGCGCGGGGCGGGGGCCGGGGCGGGCGCTGAGAACGGGCGCGGGGCGGGGGCCGGGGCGGGGACCGGGGCCGGGGCCGGGGCGGGCTTCTCTGTCCCCTCCGCCGCCTCAGCGGCGAGGTCGGGGCAGTGCCGGGGCTTCCCGAAGCCGGCAGAGCGCTCGGCCACCGCGAGCCCTCCGGGCCCTGCGGCCGCCTGTCGGCGTGGCCGTGACGGTGGCGCGGACGGTCATTGCCCGAGGCCCCGTGGCTCCGCGGGCGGGTTTTCCAGTCTGGAGCGCGCGAGAGTTGGGGGGAGGAGCAAGGGCAGGTGCGGGGCTCTGCAGAAATTTCGGGGACGAGGCAGTCCTGCCGGAGTGGCGGCAGGTGAAGCTGCGCGGTGAACCCACCACCGGGTCAGGCAGCGCCTCCACCGCGTGTCACGGATTTTGGACCCCGCTCCTAAGCCACCGTGTGTCCACTTTACTTCTGAAGCTGCTTTAAGATCCGCGACGTGCACGTCCCGCGCCTGGCGTGCACCCGGCATCTGAGGATCAGATGCAATCGGGCGGTCCGGATTGCAGCCACTGCCCATTCCTCCCGCTGAAATGAGTAAGCGGGAGAAGCAGACTCCTGACTGAGCAGGGAGCCCGATGCGGGACTCGATCCCAGGACCCTGAGATCATGACCTGAGCCGGAGGCAGAGGCTCAACCCACTGAGCCACCCAGGCGCCCCCGTTTCAGTTTTGAAAACTGAAATCCCTCTGCCCAAGGCCCCATCAGTCCCAGGGAAACTGAGAGAGTTGGGCACCATAAGAAAGAACTGCTCTGGGAGAGGCACACTGGGAGCCAGGCTGGTCCAGGGGCCCGTGGAGACAAGTGTCCATTACTCCTTTTCTGAGAGTCACCGGCTCCAGTGGGTTGGTGGACAGACTCAGTTACAAAAGTTATATCCACATACAATGGGCAGAATAGTCCTGGAACGGTTCACAAGGGGGTGGTTTCCCCACCTGAGAGCCTGGGGTGGTGGGGTTCAGGGAAGGAAGGGACTTCACTCCTCTCTTTTGAATCTGGCAGCCAAGTGTGATGGCAGAAGAATCGCCTTTAAACCAATCTGATTTATTTTTAAGTAAATTACTGACAAGTCAAATTGTTAATACCAGTTTATTTAAGCTGCATCTCAGAATCTGTCCACACAGCATACCTCAGTAGGCTTTGTAAGCCCCAGGGAGTAACAACCTTCAGTGGAAGGAAAATGACCAAATACTGTTCTCTTCAATGTCTCTTGCAAAGCACTTGACAGATCAGGCACTCAAAAAACATTGCCAAACTGAAATGACAGCACACACATACGTGTTAAAAGTTTTGGGAAGGAATCTCTCCACTCAGCCTAACGGGCTCTTCTTTCCTGTTGACTTTTTTTTTTTTTTTTTTTTTTAGTAAAGTCACCGGTGCTCAGCACCTACTACTGATTGGGTACCACAGCAAGAAGGATGTGATCTTAAGGAGCACACACTGAGGCAGGGAAGAAAGACTGACATACGTTAAATATTAGGAAACAAGTGAAACCGTGTAAAATCTGTAACATTGGATGAAGAAGGGAGCAAGGGGAGTCTGGAAGGAAGTGGGATCTCAGAAGTGGAAGAGGAGGGTTTCGCATGCAGGAGAACCTAGGAAACAAGCGGAGCCGGACTTGAGGTGGTGCAAGGGGCCGGCGGGGACACCACTCACAGTCTGTGCAGAGCCAGACTGAGGAGGCAGAGGGCACAGGTCAAACAAAAGCCCTCTCTGACTGCTTGGGTGAGTCCCACCACTTGGCAGTCTTCTCTACCTCCTGGAGCTTCCAATAGGCATCTCTGCCTCCCTCTTAAATATACACACATGACCAAGGATCAACAGACAGTTGAGGAAGACAGAAAAAAAGGAGAAAACGAACTAGGAAAAAGAAAAATATTAAAAACATTTTTTGCAGTCTCTGAAAGTAATATATCCATGAGGGAAATAGAGAGGGGTATATAAAAGAACATTCTAAAAATAAGAGCTCTTGAAAATTATACAAGAAATGATACGTCTAAGAAGTGTTTACATTTAAAATGTAAACCTGATGATATCTCTCAGATATTAGAACAAAAAGAATAAGAGATGGAGAAAGATAAAGCATAAGAAAATTGGAAGATTAAAGTTTGACATGTGAAAAATAGGAATTACAAGAAAGAGAACAGAGGTAATGAAGAGGAAATTACTCAAGAAGTAATTCAGGAAAACTTCCAGACTTAAGAGATGTGTTCTCAGATTGAAAGGATTGCCAGTGGACTCCGGGAACCCGACTTAGAGTTACAGTAGGGAGGGGTTGGAGGATGGGGTAACCCGGGGACGGGCATTCAGGAGGGCAGCTGAGGTGACGAGCACTGGGTGTTATACCCAACTGATGAATCACTGACCACTAATCAAAAACTAAGGATATGTTGGCTAGTTGAACATAATTAATTATTAAAATTAAAAATTTTAATTAAAAATTTAAATTTAGGGGCGTCAGGGTGGCTCAGAGGGTCGGGCCTCTGCCTTCTGCTCAGGTCATGGTCTCAGGGTCCTAGGATCGAGCCCTGCATCCGGCTCTCTGCTTGGCGGGGAGCCTGCTTCCCCTTCTCTCTGCCTACCTATGATCTCTCTCTCTGTGTCAAATAAATAAATAAAAATCTTTAAAAAATTAAAAAATTTAAATTTTAAAAATTTAAACTTTAAAAATTAAAACTAAAAAAAAAAGAAAGAAAAGAGTTGCCAAATACCCAGCACAACGAATCTGAAATTATCCACAGTAAGGCACATCACAAAATTTCAGGACACCAGGGATAAAGAAAAGATCTTTAAACATTTCCATAGGGAAAAATAAAAAGTCACATTTGAAGTTTTGGCAATCTGAAGAGCATGGGAATTCGCAGTCAAATCCAAGGAAACTGAAATTCAATGGAGATTTAACTTCAAAATTCTGAAGAATATAATTCTAACATGGAATTCTATTCTCAATCGAAATATTAGTTAAGTGTGAGAGAATAAAGAAATATTGAGGTATGGAGCTCAAAAATATTATCTAACAAATACTTTATTCGGAAACCTGCTGAAGGTCTCCAAAGGTCTCCAAAATGAGTCCAGAGAGCGGAATATTTAGGACTTGGGTAGCAGGGAATCCAAGTGAAGAGAAAAGCGGGGAGTCCTAACAAAAGACCATTTGAATTGGAGCAGGAGGCCCCACAGGGACATTGTTCCAGGAGGGTGAGCCCCAGGAAATACCAGGTGTGTCTGAATATTTTAAAAGATCTTTCGGAGTTAGTGATGGCAAGCAATAGGTCCATAGAAAAGTCAACAAGCAAATAAATCAGGCAATTGCTGACTCCAGTAAACAGAAAAATCTGTACAAAAAAGAAAATGTAATCACAGCATATGCCTCAGCTATAATTACATAGTTTTAATAAGGTAAAGAAGGAATGGTCATTTAATATAAATGATGTTATAATCAATTTTTGAAAAAATGGGAGGTGAACTTCTGTGTGTTCATAAGTTTGTGTGTTGGAAATCTGGTAGAAGAACTACTCTTCCTCTGCTAGAGCTGGGGAGTCCGTGGACAATAAACCCAAGTGAGAACGGAAGACACAGCGTTAAGAGACTCTTTTTTAAGAAATGTAAGAGCAGGAGCGCCTGGGTGGCTCAGTCTGTTAGGCATCTGCCTTCAGCTCAGGTCCTGCCCCCGGGGTCCTGGGATTCTCTCTCTCCCTCTCCCGCCCCCCAAAGAGGAAGGAGAGGGAGGGGGAGCACGGAGTGGGGAGGGGAGAAAAGAGAAAAAACGAAGGAGACAGCAGTTTCAGGGAGAATCTAAAAATGGGATGGGGGGTTTAAGAGAAGAAAAGTAGGAAAGGGAAGAAGAAAAACAACCTGTCCGTTGAAAGTAGAGAGAGGAGAATTAGGAGAGTGAAATGTTGAAGAGAAAGACATCGCGTCAACTGTGAGAGTGAAACTCTGGCAAGGGCAGGATTAGGGCAGGTTTCTCTGGGTAATAAATAGCCTTCAAATTTTATTCAGAGTCAGTTTTAATTTTATTTGAATGCTGAACTGAGTTTCTTTGAATGCAGCAATCACGTGGGTTGATGTGTTTTTTAAAAAATTTTATTTATTTGAGAGAGTGAGAAAGAGAAAGCACTAGAGAGACAGCAAGCACAGTGGGGTCAGAGGGAGAGGGAGAAGCAGGTTCCCCACCCCCCCAGCAGGAAGCCTGGCATGGGGCTTGATCCCAGGGCTCCAGGATCATGACCCAAGCTGAAGGCAGACGTCCAACTGACTGAGTCACCTAGGTGCCCCGGATTGATGTGGTTTTATTTGAATAATAATTCACCATCCAAAAATTGGGAAAGAAAAAAGCCCCACCATAACAATATACTGACTTCTAAATATTACCAAAGTGTTTTCTTGCTGGTGAAAATGGCATACAGAAAGACAGTGTACGTCTTCCTCTCCTGGTCGTCATTATGCTAACTTGGGAATTCTGGGTCCCAGCAGCTTTCGCGCAGCCGTGGAAGGGAGCCCACCGAACACTTGGGCCAGCAGTCTGAGAGCACCGGAGCAGAAACATGGGGGGCGTCTTGTGCCTGGACAATGAGGGTGAGCCAAAAATTAACTACCACCAAAACTGCTCTGCCTCTTCATTCTCTTTGGTGATGTGCCTTCCTTCGGGCTGTGGGTGCTGTGTGGCTGTGGGTGTTAGGGTTTCCTGTCACTTGCTGCCGGGCACCCTGCTTCGGCTTCTGCCCACGAAAGGGTGATTCCTACAGAACTTGTCCTTCCACTTTAAACCTAGAAAACTAGACAAAATATATGAAATTACTATTTTCAGCCAGTAGAAACAGGAAGCGGAGGACAGAGATGCCTGAAGAAAGGAAAACAAGCCTGGTGACGCCGTGACTTTCTGCCCGAGTCAGCAAAGACCATCAGTGAGACGAAAGCCTGGTTCCTTGGTATCAATGAAACTGATGAACCATCAGCCACAGTGACCACAACGAGAAGAAGACAGAGATCACTCACACTCACGATGGAAGACGGAACCACAGATTTTACTTACACTGAATGGTTAAAAGCAGACGATTTGAGCAACTTTAGATGAGGTGGACAAATTCGATGAACCAAAGAAATAACCGAGGCTGACCAAAGAAGAACAGAAAATCTGAGGGGCGCCCAGATGGCGCAGTTGGTTGAGCGTCTGCCTTTGGCGCAGATCATGATCCCCAGGTCTCAGGATGGAGCCCCACTCAGTGGGGAGCCTGTTTGTCCCTCTCCTGCTCCACCTGCTCATGCACTTTCTCTCTCTCTGTCAAATGAATATGATCTTTAAAAAAACAAATTCTAAGTAACCCTATATTTATTAAGCCATATATTTATTTGTTAAACTGAATTTCCAGGTAAAAACCTTCCAACAAAGAAAACTCCAGGGGCGCCTGGGTGGCTCAGTGGGTTAGGCCTCTGCCCTCGGCTCAGGTCATGAACCCAGGGTCCTGGGACCGAGCCCTGCTTCGGGCTCTCTGCTCAGCGGGGAGCCTGCTTCCCTCTCTCTCTCTGCCTGCCTCTGCCTGCTTGTGATCTCTGTCAAATAAATAAATAAATTCTTTAAAAAAATAAAAAAGAAAGAAAACTCCAGACCCGTGTAGCCTCACTGGTGAATTATATCAAACATTTAGGGAAAACATATTAATCCTATACAAACTCTTTCCGAAAATAGAAGACGTCTCTGTTCATTGTGTAATGCACGTAAGTGGCAGAAAGCAGGTCTAACTTGACTTTGGACTTCCAGCCCCTAAGACAGGTGAGTTCATGAATGAGTAAATGAGTAAATGCATGTGCTTTGGGCAAGTGGGTCTGACCATGGCCCCAGCTTTGAACAGTCATTTCCGTAAGCCAGTCTCGGTTTTTCCACTTGCCTTCACTGCGGTTGGCTCTGTGGTGGCCTGTGACTGGTTCTAGCCACTGAGAAATGAAGGTGGTGGTGGGTCATTCATAACACACTCACACTGGACCCTTAACACCCTGAAAACAGCTACATTTCTCACCTCGATTAATTAATGAATGTAAATAAGAACAGTTCCACCTACCATTAAAAGAAAGCAAAAGTTTATTACTATTCCTAAAAAAATCCAGACTTAGCAGTCTTGCCCCTCCATACCTACCAGCAGCGACCAGCACCTGAAGCACTTTGCAGTCATTAGTTATTAGTGATAATGACTGATGAACAGCCACCGCCCTGTTCCTGTTTTCCTAAAAGAAGATAGTATTTTGAAAGAAATCCTTGATGGAGTGCCAGTGCTGTCCCCGTTCTGTTTCCTGGAAGGTGGCACAGGGGAGGGACTAAAACTTTAATGGTGTGGAGGGAGGAAACCGAAAAGCAAGGACTGCAGCTCAAGAAAGCATGAGATGACATTCTGAGACGAAGAAATGTACTGATTTGAAGGTGAAAAGACATTTGCCTAAACTTGTCCCGTTTTTTCTTTTTTCTCCTCCGATACTTAGGCTGTTTATTGGGGTCCCTTTCTCTCCAGCCCATTTGCTGGAGTAGGGCTCTGCAAAGCCGGTCTCCTAGCAGCCGAGTGCAGAAGGCCCATTCCTATCACAATGGACTGAAGGAAAGAAAGAGCCTGGTCTGTTTAAACTGCCTCTGTCTTCATTCACAGCCTGAGGTCCGTTGGCATTGTGACACCCACAATAGCACTAAAGGACTCATTGTGGCCGAAAACAAATCAAAACAGAATAAGGGTGCTAAGATAAAAGAGTCATGCCACAAAATTGCTTAAAAAACCCAAGTCTTACATCTGAGATTTATGTTACCTCTTGGCTGTGTGGCCTGTTGGCCAGTGTTTAGAACAACCGCTGGAGTTTAATAAACAAAAAGATAATTGGGGACTTCATGTACATTTTTAAGGGCGCTTCCACAGAAAGGGTGGGCATGCTGGGTTGGGTTGGAAGCTGTTTAATAATTATCATTCTTTGTTTGCACAACATTTGGGGAGCCACACTCCGCACTTTGTGCTTATTTTCCTTCTGACAAACATGCCGGAGCTATGCCCATTGGCCCAACAGTGGCCCCCACACAGTCGCTCCCAGCCCCCCCCCCACCCCTGCCCGGACCGACCTCAGATGCTGCGAGAACCCACGCCCAGTTCAGCAACAGGTGGAAGGTTGAATAGCTTCACACGTTTTTCGGGAGAGGGGGTGGGGAAAAGGGGAAAAAGGCAGGCTTCTGGGAGCCGATTTAGGGATTAGATCAGATGTTATTGCTAGTGAAAAATTAAACAGCCCGGTGCTCTGGGGAGTGCAGATTAATATATTTAGTGACTGCGCGCACAAAGGCTGCTCATTGTGGCCACGTCTGAATGCCTGTGAATAGGATGGAACATATGCGGCCTGTCACCGCAGGTGCCCACATCTGTTCTTCCCCGGGCAGATGCTCACAGAAAAGGGGAGGTGGGGAGGCCAGGGAAGGGCAGCGTGCTCGAAAGCTTCGCCTCGCGCAGGGCTCCCGGGCCGCGGCCCCGGGCTGCGCCGTCCGGCGGGGACCCTCCGTGGGGAGCGCAAGGGCTGCGCCACGTTTCCGGGCGACTCCCTTTTAGAGCCTTGGGGCGCGGGGCCGAAGCCCCCGCGCGCCCCCGCCCCCACGGGCCGCGTGATTGACGGGCCGCCCCAGGGACAGGGTGACAGGTGCCGGAGACCTCCCCGGGCGGGGCGCGTCCCGGGAGAGTAAGGCCTGGGGAAAGGCCCGGCCGAAAGGCGCCCCCGACGCCTTTTCTTCCCCTCCTCATTGTCTGCCAAGTGCAGGGCCGCAGCTCCCAGGTGCGACGCCCGCGCCCGGGACCGAGCGTTCGCGCAGGTGACAGGGAGCCGCGAGCCTTCCTGGCCTGGCCGCGCTGCCCGGCGTGGGCGTCTGGGATCCCAGCGGCCGCACCCATCCCGGAGGGCACAAAGGGCGCGCCTAGGCCCCGCTGGAGACCCCCAACCCTCGGGGTCGCCGCAAGGGCCCCTCCCCGGCTGCATGGACGCGGCTGGCGTGGAACCATCCCCAAGTCGACCTGGGTCCGCGGGGTGGCCCTGCGCCTCCTCGCGCCGCACCTGCCAGTGGCTCGGGACCGGGGTGGGGGTGCGCGTCCATGCCCGCCTGGCCCTTTTGACCCCGCACAGACACTGCTTCGAACAAGCGCCCGGCCCGGCGCCGCCACCACCTCTGGGAAGCCCTCCAGCACTGCGCCAGCGTCCGCTACAGCCGCTCCCGGGCCCCGCGCCCCCCCTTCCGGCCCTGGCGCGCTCAATCGCTGCAGAGCTCCGAGGGGCCACTCGGGGCGGGCGCGCGGCGGCGGGAGCAGCTGCGCGGTCATCCGACCCGGGACAAAGGCGCGCCCGCCGGTGCTGGGCCAGGTAAACACGCGCTTTGTCATGGAGATGAGCGCGGGACAGCCCGAGCAGATGATCCGCGGGCTCGGGAAGCGGCGGCCGCGGCCCGGGGCGGGGGAGGGGAGCGGCGCGGGGGGTGGGGACCCGTCATCTGCGCCGGGGCCGCCAGCTGAGCACGCGACTCGCCCTTTCTCATGCAAATCAGCACATGCCTTTGCAACTTGCTGCAGACCTGCGGCCTCCACCCGCCGCCCCGCGCCAGCGGAGCCTGGGCGCCCCCCGTGCGCCGCACCCCGACAGCCAAACCAGACCCCCGCCAACCACGTGGGCTTGGGACAGTCCCTCCTCTCCGCGCCACGGCGGACGGCCGCACTCAAAAGAAAGGTTATCCGACACGCCGTGACCCTGCCCCACAGGGAAGGCCACCGTCCCACTCCCGGGGGCTCCAGCGGCCCGCCTGCGCTTAGAAAGGAAAGCTTTCGGAGACACTGTCAGGGCCATGGCTTCCCCCGCTGGGCTCTGTCTTCCTGTCACCCTCCTCCACCCCGCCCCACGGCAACCTGGGGCCCGTAATGGCTGTCCTGGCTGGCTGCGGGGCCAGCTCTCCTTTGGGGGGCTGCGGCCAAGGAGGTCAGAAGAGGCCACCGGATGGGGCCTCCCGGGGTTGGAGGTGTGCTCAGTCCCCAGCAACAGGGAAGCCTCCAGTGTCTAAACGGAAGCCGGCTCTGCCCCGCCCCCCCTTCTCGCTGCTGGGTGCGGATGGTGGCTTAGGTCAGAGTGTATCCTCAACCAGGGAGATCCACACCTGGCTCCCTCAAGTCTAATCTGTAGACACTGGGGTCGGTGTGCGTCCTGTGAATGTGCACGGATCTCTGGGATGCAGTCTTTGAGACAGCTTAAGAAATGAGAAGTAGATATCCAGAGTAGCTACACCATGCGGAGGGCGCCTGTAGATACCTGGAGAGCTCCCTGTAGTGAGGAGCCACCGGTCAGTTCCCCTGGGATTTTAACAGCTTTGGGATTCCCAAACTGCCCTGGGAGGTTGCGGAGTAAGTCTCAGGGACCGCAGATACAGCACAGGGGTCACAGTCAATGGTACTGTAGTAGCATTGTATGGTTAAAAAAAAAAAAAAAAAAAGATTCCCAAACTGCAACTGATGGAGAAGGGGTGGGCGATGGGAGGCACTGGTGGGGGGTGTGATACTGATTAACAAACGTGTTTTAGCCCCCACCCCCACTTCTTCAGGTAACATGGCTGTTTGATCAACACCAGATTTGCTGCTTGGAAGTTTTTTATTTAGTTGTTCAGAAGAAGGACCTTAATTCTTAGGAATAAGAGAACCTCTCTGTTGGGTATACCCCATTCAGTTGGTCTCAGAAAACAAACACCACTCTTGTCTCCAGACTTGTTTACACAGAAAACTGAACCTGCGGCCCAGTCAGCAGCCTGTTCTGGGCATTGTTTTTTGCAATGTGCCCTGACCTTCCTCCCTCCCCCCACCCCCCCCCCCCCCCCACACACATACCTTCAGAACAGAACTTTTCTTTGGGCAAAGGGGATTGAATCAGGTTTGAGTGACCACAGCACTTGGTCTCACCATGATTGAAGATGGGCATATTTAATTTTATAAAATGATGGCTGTGAGCTTTTATTCCCAAGTGGCCTAATAAAGTGGTGGGGGAAATAATCAGGGTCTCCGGTGAACAGAACTCAGCAGCAGCTGTCGTAGGTACAGTTCTGATGGGCATACAACCAGAGCGTACCTAGCACATGGGGTTTTGAAGGCTCCGAGCTACCCGTGCCTGGCAAAAATAAACCACCACCACCAGGCGGCAAATCTCTGTCCTCTCCTGCGTCTGATGGATTGGGTGCCTTCTAAGGCCTAATGAGCCTCACTTTGTACAGTAAATTTGCTGAGAAATCAAAAAGTATTTAAAAGAAAGTTTCCTGCTTTTTCCTAATGAGCAAGGTAGGATTTATGGTGTGCAGGGAGGGGCTCTGGCTGCCAGGGCCCATGTGGAGGCCGGCCTTCTACCGCACCCAGCTCGAGCGCCTCCTGTATTTAGGGGTTCAGAGTGCTTCTTTGCAGGAGTATAGAGACATGCAGTTAGGGAGTGAAAAAACGCCATTTGGTTCGGAGCAGATGGCTGGCTAGGGGGCTGATGGCGTCTAAAGGCGTGTCATCCCCCTTCAGCCTGAATCCCTAAGGGCTCCCCTTGTCTTCCCAATCAATGAAAATTAAAGTGCAAAGAAAGGATGAATAGTCGGACCTCGAGTCTCTCCTTTGTTCATCTCAGCTACTGGTGTGCAGGAGTTAAACTACAACAGGCCCCTACAGAAACCCAGAAGTTAAACAGTCTCCCGTCAGCTCAGCTTTGAAAGGGAGAGGGGGAGAGGGACCAGCGTGAGGTGGGGAAGAGGGAGAGAGGGAGAGGGAGAGAGAGAGAAGGAGAAGGGTGACGGGGAGGAGGAAAGTAGAGGGAAGAACAGGAGGAGGAGGAAGGAGAAGAAAAGGGCTTTCTGCTTGATTTCCCCAATACAGAATCGCGTGGCATAAATTAAGTTGGAAAAGAATGAGCGCTTTGGGAAGGGTTCTGATGGATTTTACGATGCCTTTCAGTTCCGCTTTGCCGCTGTAATCGAGAAATCTGTGCCACGTCAGTTGAACAAATACTTGATACTGAGGGGGGTTTGTTAAAGATTTGGGGCAAGTCTTTTCCCCCAAGGTTTAAGCCCTCGCGCGTGGAACTTTTTATTTCCAGTTTTCTAAACAGGCATTCACATGAGACTGTTTCCCACTTCCATTTTCTAATTAAAAGGTTCCTGAAATTTCATTTCTTACTGAAATCTACTCTTGGTCTCAGAGGCACAGAGGATTTACAGCTCACATTCCTTTCTTCTTTTGTGGCTCCCCTGCTCCAGGAACCCTCTCACCTCCCCCCTTTTCTCTCCCCCCCTCTCTCTCTCTCTCTCTCTCTCTCTCTCTCTCACACACACACACACACACACACGTCAGCTTCTGTGCTGTAGAGAGCAAAGTTCTCAGAAATTGGCTTTCAGAGGAAACATGGACATAGCGGGAAAAGGATGCTGACACTAGGTGGCAAGACTAAATTAGGATTCATGCTGACCCAGCCCGGTGGGGAGGTAGCACATCCGTGCAAAGTCCGCAAAGGGTGACCAAACTGGGGTTGCTACCATCCTGGGGTGGGGGGCAGTACCTTTGAAGTGTCCATTTGTTCTGAACCAGACAGTAGGGGTTCTGCTGGAGTCCGAGCCTGCCTTTCTCACCTCACCCTGCACATGACTTCCGACTAATTCTTTGCTTCTCTATGATGACGCAGCGGTGGAAAACCTGAAGTGTACAGACCTGTCAATCCAGAAACTACAGGTGTTTGTGAACGGAGGAATCAAGGGTCTTGTTGCCTAACAGCCAGAGGGACGGTCATAGGTTACTTCACCAAGCGATTCTGAGATTGCCCTTTACAGGGTTTTACTCGGTATTTCCCCTCTCCCTGTGCAGGGCACGATGCTGTGTGATCTCCACACCTGCTGCAATGAAAATCCCATTTTGCTGGGACAGTGCCAGGTCCCACCCATAAGGGGGCTATAGCACACCGGGGACGAGGCCATTGTGCCCAGGCACCCTGGGGCTGTGCCACCAGCGGAGTGACATTTACTCCAACAGTCACACCTTCCATCCTAATGAAGCTGCCCTAGGTGGTGCTGGGGGAGGCGGAGGAGGAGCAGACAGGGTTGGGAAAGAGACCTCGAAGTGTGCCCAGCATAAAGCTGGATGCCGGACTAGGAGTCTATGCCCCACCTTATTCTGCATTGAGCCCCAAAGCATGAGAGCAATTTAGATAATTCATTGTGTGATACGTGTGTTCTCGGCCCTCCCAATAAACTCATTTCCCTTAAAAAAAATGAAAACAAAAGTTCTAGTGTCTGAGGGACGTGTAAAAACCTAATAAGGTGATGGCTGTGTAAAGATTTCGGGTCGGGGGGGCTGGGCTGGAGGGTCTTTAGAACATGTGCGGGACAGTGTTGCAGAGGCCGCGGCGCGCGCGGAGGGGAGCTCTTTCTCTCGGCATTGTGCGGGGAGCAGGTGCGGTCTGCATTACCATACAGCTGAGCGCACAAAGAACCACTGATTCAGCCTTGCACAATAACAGAGTGCCTTAATGACAGCCACGCGAACGACACACACCAAACTCACTTTTTACCAAGCGGAGGGAGGCCGAGGGGGGAATACCCAGGAGAGAGGGGCTGGACACCCAGGAAAGGTGGTGGTGGCCGAGAATCGCTCCGGGAAGGACATGTGTGTGCGCGCGCGCCCGTGCGCGCGCGCGCGCGTGTGTACGCGGGGTCGGGTGGGGGGACTAGTTGGGATCTCCCCGGCGGCCGGGGGTGGGGACGAATCGCTCCCCAGACCCCGCCCCCACCAGCGGCCTCGGACCGCTGCAGGGACACTGTGGGCGCGCGGACTCCGGGGTCCCCGGGGGCGCCGCGCGCGCCCCCAGCCCTGCCCTGCATGCGGGCTTTGCGCTCCCGGACGCAGAGCCGCCGTCCTCGGCCTGTGGCTGGTCGGTGTCGGACCTTCCCAAACTTCCCCAAACTGCCGCTGCGCTCGCCGCCCTCTGCCCTTTTCTCCTCGCGCCCGCCCCCCTCCTACCGCCCCCCCGGCCCCCCCCCCCCCCCCCCCCCCGCCCGCCTCCCCCGCCAGGCTCCTCCGGAGGAAGGGGCTGCCCTGGAGAAGGAGCGGCCCCGGGGCCCCAGACCCCGGGACACGGCCGGCGCGGGGAGACGGAGGGCGGACGCCGCGGCGGCCCCGAGTTTCCCAGGCCGCGTCCGGCCGCTCCAGGCCGGCTGCACTCGGCGGGGCTGGAGGCGCCGCGCCGCCCCCGCGCGTCCCCGCGCGTCCCCGCGCGTCCCCGCGTGTCCCCGCGGGCCTCCGCGGGCCTGTGGCCGGCGGGAGAGCCAAGGGGCCGGAGCCGCGGCCCCCGCCTCGGGAGCGGAGAGGACTCTCGCGGCGAACATTTTGCAGGAATGTAAATGAGCGCGTTTTGTGTGGTGCGGAGGAAGGCGGGGGGCTGGGGGCGGGGGCAGAGGAGGGCCGGGGGCGGGGAGGTGTGGGGGCGGGGAGGAGGTTGCACATTTTACAGCTCACTGACCATTTGGCGATCCATTGAGAGGAGGGTTTGGAAAAGTGGCTCCTTTGTGACAGCTCTCGCCAGATTGGGGGGCTGCTTATTTGCATCTCATTAGCCATGCGGGCGGCCGGCGGGATATAAGGGCAGCCGGCGCCGGCGAGCGCAGACCTCGGCGCGCACCCGCGGAGAGCGGCCGGCCCGGGCGCGCAGAGGACGCGTCGCCGTGGCGCAGCGCCTCCGCCCGCCACCCGCCACCCGCCGCCCCGCGCTCAGACCCCGCGCTGTTGACGTGGATGGCACCGGCTGGGTTCTTCGGGAAGACGCGTGTCTCCGCGGGGGCGCAGGGGACACGAGTTCAGGGCGCTCCGGGAACGGCCGCCGCCGCCGCCGAGTGACACGGGCCCGAACCGCGGGGCGCGCCGCGCACCCCCGCCGCCGCCGCCGGGCGTCCCTGCGCGCGCTCCGCTGGGGCCCCGGGATTATCGCCTCGCGCGTGGGATTTCCCGACCGCGGCTTTCCCATCGGACTCGGAGCAAGCCTCGGCGCTCTCTGGGAATTAAGCCGAATCTCCGGACGCCCTCTCTCTCCCTCTTTTCCCTTCCTTCAAAGAAGCTTGAGACAAAACCAGGAAGCGCAGGACCCTCGCCCACTCGCGCGTCCGAGGGACGAGGAGGAAAACCGAAAGTTGCGGCCGCACGAGCCGCCTCCCCGAGCTCCTTCTCGTGCATCCCGAGCCGCCGTCGCCCCCGAAGGGCGGATCCGCGGAACCGCGGCCTGGGAAGGGACCGAGCTCCCGAAGAAAGAAGTCCGGGTCACCCCAGCCTGGGGCCGAGCGGCGGCGCTTTCCTGCCCGCGCCGCTCCGGGCACGGCCACCCCCGCGCACTCCCTGCGGCTTCGGGACGGGAACGGGGGGCGGGGGGCGCGGCCGGCCGAGCGAGTCCGGCGCGGCACCATGGGCCGCCGGTGCGCCCTCGCCCTCGCCGTGCTGTCAGCCCTGCTGTGCCAGGTGAGTCGTGAGCTCGGGGTCCGCGCGGCCCGGCGGCAGGTGGGTCGTCCGCGGGGGAGGGGGGGGACCCCGGCGGGGACCCGGGACGCAGGCCGCGCGCGGACGGAGCGGCGGAGCGCGGGGCCGGCGCCGCCCGCGGTCAGCCCGCTCCGCGCGCCCTCACGCCCGCGCCCGTCCCCGCAGGTCTGCAGCTCCGGGGTGTTCGAGCTGAAGCTGCAGGAGTTCGTCAACAAGAAGGGGCTGCTGGGAAACCGCAACTGCTGCCGCGGGGGCGCGGGGCCGCCGCCGTGCGCCTGCAGGACCTTCTTCCGCGTGTGCCTCAAGCACTACCAGGCCAGCGTGTCCCCCGAGCCGCCCTGCACCTACGGCAGCGCGGTCACGCCGGTGCTGGGCGTCGACTCCTTCAGCCTGCCCGACGGCGCCGGCGCCGACCCCGCCTTCAGCAACCCCATCCGCTTCCCCTTCGGCTTCACCTGGCCGGTGAGCCGCGGCCCGGGGCGAGAGGGGGCGCGGGAGGGGCGTGCGGGGCGGCGGCGGCGAGGGCCGGCCCGGAGCCTCGCCCGCGCGCCCGGAGTGCCCGCCAGGCGGCCGGGGAGTGACAGCCGGGGTGCGGGGGGCGCGGGGCCGGGGCCGGGGTCTGGCCCGGGTACGGAGCCCCAGTCCGTGAGCGCCTTCCCGCGGGCGAGCGCTCGGTGTCTTGAGCCGAGACCGGTTGGGTGTCGAGCTACCCTGGTAGCCTGACAGCGCTTGGCCCTCTCTGTGCAGCCCCCCACCCCCGACGGATGACAGCCCCCTCCAGCCTTGTGCTCCTGCGGGGCTTTTTTCTTTCCTTTCTTTCTTTTTTTTTTTTTTTTAAACGTGATATCCTGTACTAACAGGCTGAAACAACACGTCAGGAAACCACTCTTTAAAAAGTTCTCCCATTTCCTTAAGGAAAGTGAAAACAGACAAGAGCTGTGCAGCACCCCCACCCCCACCCCCACCCCCATGGATCTGCTAGGGAGACCCTTAGTGGCTGGGTTGTCTCCAGTGCCTGGGTTTGGGCTTTGTTTTCTAACATTTCTGCTTTAGCTCAGGTCTCCTCCCCCTTTCCTCCAGGGCACCTTTTCCCTGATCATTGAAGCTCTCCACACAGATTCTCCTGATGACCTCACAACAGGTAAAAACAAGCCCCAGACCCCAAAACTGAGTGAACTGCTTCCCCAGCTGGTGTGTATTTGATTCCATGTCCCCGCCAGAAACAAGCTCCTGTAGACCCTCATTCTGCAAGTTCCTGCCAGCGGTTCAGGACGGAGGACCTCTGGCCCCTTCTCCTTCATGACAGTCCCAGCTCCCCCAGGGCCCCAAGCCCCTGGGCTCTCAGTCAGAACCAATGGCGTCATCCTCTCCCTACAGAAAACCCAGAAAGACTCATCAGCCGCCTGGCCACACAGAGGCACCTGACGGTGGGCGAGGAGTGGTCTCAGGACCTGCACAGCAGCGGCCGAACAGACCTCAAGTACTCCTACCGCTTCGTGTGTGACGAACATTACTACGGGGAGGGCTGCTCTGTCTTCTGTCGACCCCGAGATGATGCTTTTGGCCACTTCACCTGTGGAGAGAGAGGAGAAAAAGTCTGCAACCCTGGCTGGAAAGGCCAGTATTGCACCGAACGTGAGTTCTGCTTCCCTCCCTTGGTCCACCTCCAGGCCCGCTCCCAGGGAGCAGGGGGATGTTCTGTGAGCAGGGGGGGGGGGGGTCCCAGGATTTCAGCAATGGAGGAAAGCTCTGGTGGGGACACGGAGGCCAGAGAGCTGGAGAAACTTGCGAAGACCTCACAGCTAGCCAGTGGCAGGGCTGGGGTCAGCCCAGACATTTTCACTTCCGCTATGGGAAGCTGCCTTTCTTAATCAGGGAGGATTTTGGAGCCGGGGCCAGGGGTCAGGAAGTAAGCCCAAGGGAGAGGGAGGGGAGGAAGGAAGGGAGGACCGGAGAGGAGAGCTTGTGCGCGTGGGCGGGCTCCCCCGGTCTGTAGGCGGGCTCCCCCGGTCTGTAGGCGGGCTCCCCCGGTTCTGTAGGCGGGCTCCCCCCGTTCTCGTTCTCGCTGTCACAGCGCTTGCTTCTCTCCAGAGCGGGTGTGCAGGGCCTCTTCGCAGAGTGAGTGCGTTTGCAGACGTTCCGTGTGACCCCCACACACGTCGCTCGTGACGTTTTCACTGGTGGGGTCTGTGGACAAGAGAGAATGTGTGTGGAGGCCTGGGTCTGCGGGTGCTGGGTGGGGAGGAGCCCACCTGCCAGTGCTGGGCCCTGCGCCCACCGGCTTGTGTGCTGCTGGCACAGCCCCCTGCCTGGCAAAGAAATACCTTCACAGACATGAGTGGGCCGCGCCTGCCCCGCTGCCCGGCATTCTCCAGGCAGTCAGGGGCTGCCCCAGTGCAGGAAGCCAGGCCTTGGAGGGCAGGAGGCTTGTGCAGGCCCCGGGCCCAGTTCAGCTTGGAGGTCTCTCTCCAGCCTGTGGAGGCGTCATATACCCCGGTGTCAGCCTCCTCTCCCGTCAGGGGTGCAGGAGGCTCTGGAGGTCCCCAGAAAGCCATGGGGCTTTTCCTTGTCCTCCCGTAGCCGGTGACCCTCCAGCCCTCCTTGGTAGGCCCAGAACCCCTTGCCTGGGAGGTGCGGTTCCCGGTTTTGATCACTGCCTGGGTAGGTCTTCACAGCCTCCGAGGCCTAGTTTTGACTGCCCCGGGCTGGAGCCGGCAGTGTTGTCTTCCACGCTCGCAGGGCAGCTTGTGGACACATTTCGTAAGCTGGTGAAGGCGGCCTGCTCAGCCTCAGCGCCCACCCCGCGGGGACCTCCTGCCTGCTCCCTCCCTCTTCTTCAGGGCGGGGTAGCCGAAACTTAAACTTTTTTCTTCTTATTCAAACACTGGAGTCTCTCCCCGCCCCCAGCTAGCGCGTGCCATCGATTAGATCTCTCTGGGGATAGGCGGCAGGAACTCACACCGGTTCCCATTGGTGGGAAGGGCGTGCACGGGCACGCGCGTTCGTATGTGTGTGTCTGTGCGGCGGGTGCGCGCGCACTTGCGTGTGTGTGTGTGTGTGTGTGTGTGTGTGCGCGGGGGGGGGGGGCGAGGGGCGGGGGAAGCAGTATTGTTGCGCGGGCAGCTGCTGGGGAGCAGAGACAATAGAGCAGCTGTCCTGCCCTGGTGCTCTGCACACCAGCTGTCCACCCTTATCTACACACACACTTTCTGGGTATTACGAGGTGGAGCTTTGTGCAGAGAATTGGGAAGTGGGGGAGGAGGAGGGGGAAGGACTTCTGACCCTCTCAGAAGAAAAGGGGATGGGGTGGGGGTGGGGGCTTCCGTGCCCTTTTGTCCTGGAGCCACTGCGTTAAGAAGAATGCTGGCCCTGGGGCTGAGCGAGTCCTGGGTTACTGGGCAGGACCTGCAGTCCCCCACAGATGGGAGGAGCTCAGCTGGGGTCGCCAGTGGAGCGGGACAAGTTTGGTGTCCCCCGTGTGGAGTGGCAGCCCCCGTGATGCTGGGGGGCACTTGGGGTGGGGCTTGACCCTGTGTGTTCTCTTTGCCTGTAGCGATCTGCTTGCCGGGATGTGACGAGCAGCATGGATTTTGTGACAGGCCGGGGGAGTGCAAGTAAGTCTGCAAAAGTGCTTTTTCCCTTTCCTGGTTACCCTTTACACCTAGTGTATTTGTAAAGTAGCACTAGGTGTTCATTTGAAAAACTCTGGTAGGATCAGCTGACTGTTATACTGGTGTTTCTCCTTAGTAAGTGTGTAGAACGTGTAGGGTCGTGGTTGTCAGTCCCCTAAGTGCCTCAGTGGGTATAGGAACTTACAGATTCCTTGGCAAGGAATTGACATAGAAAATGGGTCTACGTTAGGGAATCTCAAACATTTTGGCATATTAGGACCACCTGGGGAGTCTGTAAAAACACGGTGCCAGTGGCCCTCATGCCCCGAAGTCAGACCCTTTGAGGCTTTGGTATGTTGGAAAGCTCCCAGGGAGACACCAGTGTTCTGCCTTGTTTGTGAGCCGGTGGGGTTGGTGCTGCTGCAAGACCGTGTCTCGCAACTCGGTGGTGTGTGTCCGGGAGCCCGGGGACGCCCGTGCCCGCCTGACTGTGCTGCTCTCGTCCTAGGTGCAGAGTAGGCTGGCAGGGCCGGTACTGTGACCAGTGCATTCGGTACCCGGGCTGTCTCCACGGCACCTGCCAGCAGCCATGGCAGTGTAACTGCCAAGAGGGCTGGGGCGGCCTCTTCTGCAACCAGGGTGAGCCCCCTCCCCACACAGCAGCCCCGGGCTTCCCGGCCTTACTGAGGACGCCAAGTGTAGCCCCCACCTCCCGTCTTTTCCCCTCGCAGACCTGAACTACTGCACGCACCACAAGCCCTGCAGGAACGGGGCCACGTGCACCAACACGGGCCAGGGGAGCTACACCTGCTCTTGTCGGCCGGGTTACTCGGGAGCCGACTGTGAGGCTGAGGTCGACGAGTGCAGCCCCAGCCCTTGCAGGAACGGAGGCAGCTGCACGGTGAGTCCGGCCGCGGGCAGGACGGACTGGGCCTGGGTTAGCTCCGCACGGCGTGGGTCTTTCGGAGCTGGGTTAGCTCCGCACGGCGTGGGTCTTTCGGAGCTGGGTGTGAGCTCTGTCTCTTCTCCACGACGCAGGATCTTGAGAACAGCTACACTTGCACCTGCCCGCCTGGCTTCTACGGCCGAATCTGCGAGCTAAGTGCCATGGCGTGTGCCGACGGCCCCTGCTTCAACGGGGGACGGTGCTCGGACAACCCTGAGGGAGGCTACACCTGTCGCTGCCCTGGGGGCTTCTCCGGCTTTAACTGTGAGAAGAAGGTGGATTCCTGCAGCTCTTCACCCTGCTCTAATGGTAGGAGGGCAGCCCTGTCCGCTCGGAGACTTTGGCCAGTGCTCAACACTGATAAGAACGCATTAGAAAGCACATGCATTTCATTTCAACCCAAGCATGGCATTTTGCTACCCCGGTTTATGGAGCCTTTCAACTAAACAGTCAGAAACTCTTCACAGAGCTTGTACCCGTGAGTCTGGAAATGCTCAGGGAGTAAGGAGGGCGGGCAGGAGTGTGGACTCTCACGTGCCGTGGGGAGAGCCCGTGGCGAGAGGTGAGAAGGCTGCCCAAGGCCACGCGGCACCTCAGGGGCCCGGGTCCGGGCTGTGACGCAGTGCCCTGAGCTCCGATGGCCACCCAGCCTCTCTGTCTCTGGAGGGAAGCCCGGCTCGGCTCTGTCACCCACACGTCGCCGTCTGGTGTGTCTGTGTGTGCGGAAGTGTGGTCTGCCGGCCCCCCCCCCCCCCCCCCCCGCTGCTGCGCCAGTGGGTAGAGGAGCGAAGCAGCCCCGATGGGCCCCGACGGGCCCCGGTAACTGACGGAGAAGAATCGCGGTTCCCTTCCTTCCACCTGCTGTCCGGAAGGCCTGGCCATCCTGTGGGGCCAAGCTTTGCCTCCTGTCGGTTTCTATCCGAGGAAGCTCCAGAAATACTGGAGGCTTTACCGTGAGAGGCAGACTAGCCGGAGGGTTAGCGATCCGGCTCGGGCCGGACAGAGGTCTCTCCCCTCCTTCCTTTCTTCCTTTTCCGTTCTGTTTCCGACCGCGCTCTTCTCACTAACTGCGGAGCCAAGGGCAAGCACACGGCCTCACTCAGGCTCTGCCACCTGGGCCCCTTGTGGGCTGTTGTGAAGGTGAGCGTGTGTTGTGCACGGCGCCTGCCGAAACACGACCGCTCCAGACACACGAGCTGTCCAACTCTCAGTATACCGAGCTAGACCAGACTGCTGCCCTGGGGCTTGTGTCCCAAGTAGCCAGCAGCTGGTTCGGGCTGCGGGCTGGCTGTGTGTGCGTGGGGGTGTAGCGTGGGGGTGTAGCGCAGGGGTGGACACCGTGTGTCCTGTGTTCCAGGTGCACAGTGCGTGGACCTCGGGGACGCCTACCTGTGCCGCTGCCAGCCCGGCTTCTCCGGGAGGCACTGCGAAGACAACGTGGACGATTGTGCCTCCTCCCCGTGTGCCAATGGGGGCAGCTGCCACGATGGCCCGAATGAGTACTCGTGCACCTGTCCACCCGGTTACACAGGCAGGAACTGCAGTGTCCCCGTCAGCAGGTGTGAGCACGCACCCTGCCACAACGGGGCCACCTGCCACGAGCGGGACCGGCGCTACCTGTGCGAGTGTGCCCGGGGCTACGGGGGCCCCAACTGCCAGTTCCTGCTGCCGGAGCCTGCGCCCGGCCCTGTGCTGGTGGATCTCACTGAGAAGTATGTGGAGGGCCAGGCCGTGCCCTTCCCCTGGGTGGCTGTGGGCGCCGGCGTGGTGCTGGTGCTGGTGCTGCTGCTGGGCTGTGCCGCCATGGTGGTCTGCGTGCGGCTGCGGCTGCACAAGGCCCGGCCCGCTGCGGAGACAGAGACCATGAACAACCTGGCCAGCCGCCAGCGGGAGAAGGACGTTGCCGTCAGCGTCATTGGGGCCACGCAGATCAAAAACACCAACAAGAAGGTCGACTTCCACGGGGACCATGGGGCTGAGAAGAACGGCCTCAAGGCCCGCTACGCCGCTGTGGGTTATAACCTGGTGCAGGACCTCAAGGGGGACACCACCGCCGCCGCCAGGGACCCTCACAGCACGCGGGACGGCAAGTGCCAGCCTCAGGGCCCCGCAGCGGAGGAGAAGAGCAGCCCGACAGTCAGGGGGTGCGTGCGGTGGGCCGGGCGGGGACGCGCGGGAGGGCCGGGCTGCGAGGGGGCCCCACACTCGGGCGCTGCGGGCGGGCGGGTCCGCCAGCTTCCCTTTGCCCGGCGCTGGTCGTTTCCGGAACAATTTCCACTGCTCATTGCGATGCTCTTCCCCCTTCAGCGGAGACGCGTCTGAAAGACAGAGGCCGGACTCCGTGTACCCCGCTGCGAGAGACACAAAGTACCAGTCGGTGTACGTCATCTCGGAGGAGAAAGACGAGTGTGTCGTAGCGACTGAGGTCAGTGTGCGGTGCGAGGCACAGCAGCGCCCCGGGCCGGCCTCAGGACGGAAGCGGGTGGAGGGGTCAGAGGATAGTGACCTCTCTCTGGAACTAACCTCCCATTCTGTCTTGTGGGCCCCTCTAGGTGTAAAATGGAAGTGATATGGCAAAATTCCCGATTCTCTTAAAAATAAATAAAATTCCAAGGATATATGCCCCAGTGGATGCTGCTTGAAAGAGGAAAGGGAGACCCACGGACTGCTGCTGATCCGGACGGAGCCGGTTCTCTCCCGGAGGTCGGCCGGCACGCCGCCCGGGCTGCCGCTCCGCAGCGTCCGAGGGGGCCTGTTGCACTGCCTTTTCGGGTGTTTCCATTGCACTATGGACGGTTGCTTTTAAAAGATATATATTTAAGTGAACGGACTGACTTGCTGCGTAGCAAGCGTGAGCCGCCTGAGGCGTGTGTCTCGGACCCTTACGAGCCGGTCTGTTCTTGAGTTCGAAACGCGAACACTGCCTTCATCATCGTTTTTGATACTAAAAGGTGTTTTTTCTAGGTGGAAAAAATGTGTGTTATTTTTTGGACTTGTAAAAATATTTTTCATGATATCTGTAAAGCTTGAGTATTTTGTGATGTTCATTTTTTATAATTTAAATTTTTGGTAAATATGTACAAAGGCACTTCGGTTCTATATATTTTTTGTATATAAATGTATTTATGGGATATTGTGCAGATGTTATTGGAGGTTTTTACTGTTTTGTTAATGAAGAAAATCCTTTTTAAGATATTTTTCCAAAATAAATATTATGAATGACGTCGAGAGGTGTGTTTCCTCAGCGCTCCTGGATCAGACCGGCGCTCACTCCCCAGCCCCAGAAATGGCTTCCGACTCTCTCTTTGAAACATCTCTGCTTGGCTGCGCTGGGCTGATGGAAAGCAGTTTTGCTCACTCCTCTGCCCAGCTCTCAGAACCATCCACGGTCACCATCAGGGAAGCCCCAGGAGAGGCCCAGTGTGGCCCCTGAACTCCCTGGGAGTGTCACGGCACACGCATTTGATGGGTGCCAAGAACCCTCAGAGCTGGTCACTTACTTTCGGAGCCTTCTTTCTCTACGGGACTGGAACAGAGCCTCATTTGGGATCAAATACCCACGAGAATTTTGTGTATTGCCATGGAAAAGGCTCTTTGTTTCAGAATAATACTTCTTCATCCATTGGTTTATGGGTTACACCCAGTCAATTCAAAAGAGTTAGTTGCCTTCTAACCCAGCAGCTGTGGGGGGACAGCGAGCAGTAAGATACTGAGTACCCGAGGCCCGCCCGGGGTGATCCCTCCTCCTGGGGCTATTCCGGGAGCCGGTGGTGTTCCTGCCTCTCATGGCTGAGGGGGCTGAGGGCTGTGGACCTGCGGGCCCTGCTCAGGCTTGTGTGCGGCAGGGCCTATGTTTGTCGCTGGGAAGTCTGGCTTCAGACCGCAGTTCATTCACTCATTATTCATGGTCACAAACTCCGCTTCTTATTGTGAGCCAGTCTCCGAGACTTAATGAACCCCCTCACTGGTGTGGTTTGGTGGTTCCAAAGGGTCAGGGCCCACTCTCAGCTCCCTAAGATGACAAGTCCGTGTTGGGACAGGTGGCTTATTTCCGGGGTCAGAGGGGAGCGGGCAGAGCAACAGAACTTCCTGGCCTAAGGAAAGGGAGTACATGGCGGCCCACTGTTGCCTCCGTCCAGCGATGGCGATAAGCCTCCCACCCCCGGAGCTTACAGGACAGTTGGAAATGTGGTGTCTTGTGGGAGGGAGGCAGGTGCACGCGGTAACCCCCCACACGTCACGCTCATGTGCACAGGTGAGGGGGGCCCACGAAACGGCACACGCGGAGCCTTGGGACACCCCCACAGGGGCTTCCAGATCCAACCCCATCTACCCTGAACCCTCGGGCCCCTGGGGCCTGCTATTTTGGAAGAACCACCGACGGACAAGGGCTCCAGCAGAGGGATTTCTCCGTGGAAGGAAGTCAGTGGGGCGGCCAGAGGGTGAGCGGGGCAGAGTCAGGCCTCTGAC
>NC_081561.1:149576317-149648707 GCF_022355385.1 Mustela nigripes | reverse complement strand
GTCAGAGGCCTGACTCTGCCCCGCTCACCCTCTGGCCGCCCCACTGATTTCCTTCCACGGAGAAATCCCTCTGCTGGAGCCCTTGTCCGTCGGTGGTTCTTCCAAAATAGCAGGCCCCGGGGGCCCGAGGGTTCAGGGTAGACGGGGTTGGATCTGGAAGCCCCTGTGGGGGTGTCCCGAGGCTCCGCATGTGCCGTTTCGTGGGCCACCCTCACCTGTGCACGTGAGCGTGACGTGTGGGGGGTTACCGCGTGCACCTGCCTCCCCTCCCACAAGATGCCGGTTTCCAACTGCTCTGTGTCCCTCCAGGTCGGGAGGACAGGGAGGCTGAGAGTCTGGCTGCTGCACATGCCAGCCGAGGGAGAGGGCCCTGGTTTAGACCGTCCTGACCTGGCAGGTTGACAGGGTGCTGGGTAGGGGCAGCACGGTGAGGAACGGAGAGAAATAAAATGTTTCCGGCGGGTTCAATCAGCAACACAGAGCGGCAGGTGGAGGTGGCCATCAGAGGCTCTCAGTGCAGGAGGGGTCCCCATGACAGCAACTCTGTCTTCCCGGAGGAGCCCCTGGTCTCGGGCTGCGATTCTCAGGCCCCTCTCCTGACTCAGACCCAGTTCCAAGGGCATGAACTTGCCTCCTGCTCCGAGTGCAGCAGAGTCCTGCAGAAAGCAGGACGCACTCTGATGCCCATGCGCGGTAAGGCGGGGACTATTTCGCGAGTTAGTCATGGTAGCTTGAGGTTCCCCGGATGTCTGCATGGATGCGTCCCCCAGGGACAAGAAGCTGATTTTAGCAAACTGCCTGTGGGATGTGGATGGTCACCACCCTCCGTTCCTGCCACAGGGTTTGTTCCAAGAGCCGAGGGTCTATCTTTATCACAGCTACTTTGGGCGACCTTCCCAGCAGCCCAGAGCAAGGCTCCTGCAGGTGGGGCCCCTCCAGCCCGGAGCAGGCAGCCTGGGACATGCTGGGTCTGCGCCCCCCCCCTTCCTGGGTGCAGGCTGCTCCTGGCTGAAGAAGGGGAGCGGACTCTGGGAGTGGCCAGAGCCACCTGTCCTGTCCCAGGCCCCCCACTCCCCACAGGTGGGGACGTGTGCAGGAGCTGCAGGGGGGGTGGTCCCGGACTTGGAAGCCGCAGACCCAGGGAGCCAGGCCTTGGCCTGGGCAAGTTTGCCAAAGGAAGCCTTTGGACTGACAGTCCTCTCCCTTTGTGAGGTTCCAAGCAGATCAGTAAGTAACTTAAGACCCGTGTGTGTGTGTGTGTGTGTGTGTGTGTGTGTGTGTGTGTGTGTGCACGTGTGTTATGTACCTGGAGAGTAGATGGTGTCACAGGTACGATCTTGGACTATTTTTTCCCAAATTTCTTTCTTTTTCCTTCTTGAAAAGTATGAGTCTGGTTAACAAAATGTTTCTTGGTTACTGGGGTAATTGGACCTTGAAATCCTAAGACAAAGTGAAACATGCTTGTCAAAAGTCTGGCTGCTTCCTTTGCTCCTTCTGTCTTTACCCGGGAAACTTGTCGGCCTCTCCCTGGTCGCCGTAGCCTGTACTCCCAGTCGCCTGCCCTGTGCGGCGCTCCGTTCTGATAACGGGGTGAAGGCTGAGTAAGATGCCAGGTCGTTGCCAGGAGCTCACAGGGAAAGGCGGTGGACATGGCGAGTACCTTCCCGCGTTCTGTCGCCCTGGCCCGAGCACACAGAGGGTCCTGCTTCCCGAAGCGTGGGTGGAGCGTCCGATGGCTAGGTGTGGCCCACAGGTGGGAGTGGGAGTCAGGTCCTCAGGCGGAAGGGTTGCGTGCTGGGGTGAGGCTCTCCCACATCTTTTCTTCACACCCGAGCCCCCAGTGTCTCGGGTCTGAGGGATGGAATGGAGCCTTGCCCAAGGAACTTCCCTTTAAACATGCGTCATTCAAACCCACCGACCGATACGCAGATGCAGCTTGGGGAAGCCTCTGCTGGAGAAGGACCACGACTTCATCCCCCATTATACCCCAATAAATTCCATCTTTCCCCTGTTCTTAGACATTTGGATTGTTTCCAAATTTTGGCAGTCTAAGTCATATATTATTGAACATCATTACCTAAATCATGATTGTTTCATTTTTTTCTTTATGATAAGTTTCTAGAAGCAGAATTATATTGTCAAAGGGAATAAACATTATAAAGACACTTGTTATCTGTTTGTAAATTCCTACTAGAGAAATTTATAACCAACCGTTCTTCACTAACAATACGCATTAGGGTTTTGAAATTTGCTGACCAATCTGATGAGCAGTACATCCAAGTCATTTCCATCTTAGTTTGTTCGACGGCGGCTGAAGCCCTCTCCGTCTGCCGCTCGGTTCATGTTCCTCCCTTCAACCAGCGACCTTATGCCTGGTAGTGAGGATCTGCTGTGTGTCTGGTGTTTTAAATGACATTATTTTAGAGTTCATGACACTCCTGAGTGAGTATGATCAGTTTCTCTCGTGGGGACTAGACAGGCCACTGGCGCCGTGGAGGCCCCACAAGGCCCATGCGGATGGACGGCCCTTCCTTCTGGACTTCCCTCCTAGACCGCTTGAGTGTACGTGTAGCCAACGCTGCCCGATGTCGACTGTTCTCATCTTTGTTATTATATCTTTATTTAATTGAATCATCTTTGGCTTTTTATTTTTATTTTTTTTTAAGATTTTATTTATTTGACAGAGATCACAAGCAGGCAGAGAGGCAGGCAGAGAGAGAAGAAGAAGTAGGCTCCCCGCTGAGCAGAGAGCCCGACACGGGGCTCGATCCCAGGACCCTGGGACCATGACCAGGGCCGAAGGTAGAGGCTTAACCTACTGAGCTACCCAGGCACCCCACCTTTGTTTGTTTAAACAACCTCGAGGTATAACTTAAACATGGTAAGATGCGAGCACGTGACGCTCACATTTGGACAAGTGAAATCTTTGCTCTCGTGAGACACACCCCATGGTGAAGACAGAGCACGTACCCGTCACCCCCAGAAGCGCCTTCTCAGGGAAAAGGGAAAGTGCCCTGCCACCCCTGTTAGCTGACCTCGGTAGTGACAGGTTCTAGAAGCTCACAGCAAGGGAATCTTTTCCCACCGTGCTCCGGGCTTTACCTCTGCCCTCGCACAAACCACTGCTTCCCTCTTGCTCTGCTCAGAAACGTGTGGAGTCGGATGGGGCCTCCCGCAGACCCTGTCCCCATGGACCTACCCGGTCCCTGTGGACACTGGTCTCTGCCCCTGGTCTACTGTGGAGTCTCTGGCTTTGCCAATCTCGGCTCAGAGAATCCTGTCCCCACGGGCGCAGACAGCGTCACCGGCTTCCTCTCCGGGGGGCTGACCGCAGGGGGGCTGGCGCGGTAGGGAACACAGGTGAGAGCAGTGAGGAGGTGACCTCGGCCGGAAGCTCTGCAGAGAGATCCAGGAAGAGGCTGTGACACCCCTGGTCCTCCCCGTGTCTGGGGAAGGCACAGCTAGAACAGGGTCTTGGAGGGGGATTGGCTGAGACCAGTTTGGTGGGGAGGAGAGGCTGGGGAGGCCCGGATGCAGCTTATGTGGGTAGAACAAGGAACATCTCGCAACCGTCCACCATGAGGCTCACAAAAGACAGCGTTCCCCCTTACCTGTTCCCAGCCCACCGCCTTCCTGGTCGTTGGTAGAGAAAGATGGGTTCAGAGCACAAATATGAAGTTATTTACTTCTGCACAAACCAGCAGTACTTCCAGGCAACTACCCTATTATTACTCTCCTCACGATGCTGCCTGGCCCCTCCAGCCCTGTCCTTGCTCCCCGCGACGCCCGTGTTCGAGGTGTAGACACACCTGCTTAGAGAGACCATCTGGCGCAGAGAAGGGCTTCTCCCACGACTCACGTTCACTTTAACTCAGTCTGTGTCTGAGCACGTGTGCTCCCGGATACTCCGTGGGGACGGCCTGGGGCGGCTGAGTGGATTCTGAACACCTGGCCTCGGGGCGCATGGCAGTGCGGCTAGTCACCCCCGAGTCCTGGGGTTCCTCATGTTCTGGGCCAGCGTGCCGAGAGGTTGCCCCCTTGTCTTTGCCCTATGCTGCTCTGGGTCTGTAGACGCTGAAGAAAGCCCTGGGGGCAGCCGGTCTCTGTGAGACGAGCCCGTGGCACCCCACCCACAAGGCAGGAAGCTCTTCCACCGGCGGGGGCGTGGGGTCTGCTGAGGGGCAGGGGCAGGGCTCAGCGACAGGCGAGGACAGAAACACCTGCGATTTCCCAGTGCTGACCCCCTGAAGCTGGCAGCCGCCGTGGATGCTGACTGTGTGGTCGGAGACAGCCCCGGCACGTGTCACCACACAGACAGTGGGGGGCACGGGCTAGAAGGCTCGTTTTTGGTGAAGTTGGGATAAGGTCTGTCCATTCTCCATGTCCTGCTGAAGGGAGACGTGAGCCGGTCACGCAGGGCCAGGAGGGGACAGCGAGGTGGACCCTGGTGCTGGCCATAGCCCAGAGGACTTATGGGATCAGGGCAAGCTGGCTGGCACTCGAGACCAGAGTGTAGAGACATGGGCATCTGAAGACCGCGGGAGGCCAGCTGGAGTCCGTGTGGCAGACGGCGACACGGCCCACGTTCGAAGCCCTTCGCCCCAAACTAAAACCCTCCCCGCAAGCTTCCCACCTGACACCAAAGAGGTGATGTTTGAATGATTATCCAACCAATTTGTAAACACTTTAAACTCAATCAGAGCCTGGGGCACCCGGGTGGCTCAGCTGGTTGAGCAGCCGATTTTGAGTTTCAGCTCAGGGTATGGTCTCAGGGTCGAGCCCTGCACCCCACTGCATGCTTGAAGAGTCTCTCCCTCTACCCCTCACCCCACTCAAATAAATAAATAAATTCAAAAATTAAATCTGGACCTGGGGTGCCTGGGTGTCTCAGTGACTGAGTGATTGCCTTCAGCTCAGGTCATGATCCCAGGGTCCTGGGATCGAGTCCCTCGTCGGGCTCCCTGCTGGGCGGGATATCTGCTTCTCCCTCTGCCCTTCCCCTGCTGTGTTCTCTCTCTTTCTCTCTCTCTCTCGCGCGCGCACGCGCTATTAAACAAAAAACAAACAAACAAACAAACAAATAAAAATTAAATCCGAGCCTAAACTCAACCTTATGGTTCAAATGATTGGATTCCACGGGTTCAGGTAACCTGTTATTACAAAGGACCTTTGATGTCATGCTGCAGACATTCCGTGTAAGTAAAAGCCTAATTATGCCAAATAGAGAAGCCGCGGGAGCAGAGCTCTAGCTACAAGCGGACAGGAGTCCCTGGCCAGAGGCGGCTCTGCAGACCCCACCCTCCGGGCACGGCTGCGCGGCGGCGCCTCCTGTCCGGGCCTCTTCAGGGCAGACTCTGTCTGGAGCCGGCCCCGAGGCCCCAGGCCCAGCCTGCCCGTCTCCTGCACCGCCTTGCGGCCCCCCACCAGTGGGCTCCTGGGAGTTCTGGGGGCTCTGTCCTGCCCTCCCATGAGATGTATTTCCCACAGTTCCAGTGGACATGTCCAACCTTCCCCACACCACGTGGCTTCCTGGTGGCCAGGGTCCTGTTTAAGCATCTTTCCAAGACCATTTCCAACATGTCACCATAGATGCACTTCCCAGAGCCTCTGTGCTGCATGAATCTGGATTCTAGTAGGACGCGTGATTTCCATTCTGTCAACAGGGAAACTGAGGCTGGGACCCATAGCTCCTCTGTGTGCTTGTCACACGTGCAGGGCCCCACTGTGTCCTATCCATGACAACTCGCCCTCTGCCATCCAGGAGGCTCCCCCCTTCTGCTTACTCACCCCTCCTGGGAGTCTGTCGGGATAGGCTCAGGTAGCACCGTGGGCCTGGCAGGACCTGGACCTGCGGAGGCTTCAGGCCTCGACCCTCCCAGCGCCATAGAGCTCCCCCAGGCCGTGAGCTCTCCGCAGATGAGCTTTCCATCTGCTGCCTGTCATCTGCTGGCTTCTTTTTTGCTAATTTTAAATTCAGTTAACTGACATAGAGTACATCATTGGTTCTGATGTCACGGTCAACGATTCGTTGGTGGCATAGAGCACCCAGTGCTCATCAACCCTGTGCCCTCCCTTACGCCCGTCACACAGGGACCCCGTCCCCCCACCCCCCACCCCTCCAGCAACCCTCAGTCTGTCTCCCAGAGTCGAGACCTCACACGGTCTGTCTCCGTCTCTGGTTTCTCCCCCTTCCGTCTTCCTGCCCTTCCCCTGTGGTCCTCTGCCCTGTTTCTTACATTCCACACACGAGTGAGACCCTATGATAGTTGTCCTTCTCTGACTGACTTACTCCACTCAGCGTGATCTCCTCCAGTCCCGTCACATGAGGTACATGGTGGGTTCTCATCCCTTCTGATGGCCGGTCGTCTTCATTGTGTAGATGGACCGCATCTTCTTTATCCACTCATCTGCTGAGGGGCATCTCGACTCCTTCCACAGTTTGGTGACTGTGGCCATTGTTGCTGTGAACTTTGGGGTGCATTGTGTACCTTCTTTTCACTACATTTTATCTTTGAGATAAATACCCAGTAGTGCAATTGCTGGGTCGTAGGGCAGCTCTATTTTCAACTTTTTGAGGAACCTCCATGCTGTTTTCCAGAGTGGTTGCACCAGCTTGCATTCCCACCAACAGTGTAGGAGGGTTCCCCTTTCTCCACATCCTCGCCAGCATCTGTTGTTTCCTGACTTGTTAATTTTAGCAGTTCTGACCCGTGTGAGGTGGGATCTCACTGTGGTTTTGATTTGTATTTCCCTGATGCCGAGTGATGTGGAGCACTTTTTTCATGTGTCTGTTGGCCATTTTGATGTCTTCTTTGGAAAACTGTCTGCTCATATTTTCTGCCCATTTCTTGACTGGATTATTTGTGTTTTTTGGGCTGTTGAGTTTGATAAGTTCTTTATGAATCTTGGATACCAGCCCTTTGTCTGCAGTGTAGTTTGCAAATATATTCTCCCATTCCATAGGTTGCATTTTAGTTTTGTTGACTGTTTCTTTTCCTGTGAAGAAGCTTTTGATCTTGATGAAATCCCAATAGTTCATTTTTGCCCTTGCTTCCCTGGTCTTTGGTGATGTTTCTAGGAAGAAGTTGCTGCGGCTAAAGTCGAAGAGATTGCTGCCTGTGTTCTCTAGGATTTTCGTGGACTCCTGTCTCACATTCAGGTCTTTCATCCATTTTGAGTTTATCTCGGTGTGAGGTGTGAGAGAATGGTCGAGTTTCAGTCTTCTGCCTGTGTCTGTCCCGTGTTCCCAGCACCATTTGTTGAACAGGCTGTCTTCTTTCCATTGGACATTCTTTCCTGCTTTGTCAAAGTTTAGTTGACCATAGAGTTGAGGGTCCATTTCTTGGCTCTCTATTCTTTTTTTTTTTTTTTTAAGATTTATTTATTTATTTGACAGAAATCACAAGGAGGCAGAGAAGCAGGCAGAGAGAGAGGAGGAAGCAGGCTCCCTGCCGAGCAGAGAGCCTGATGCGGGGCTCGATCCCAGGACCCTGAGATCATGACCTGAGCCGAAGACAGAGGCTTAACCCACTGAGCCACCCAGGCGTCCCATCGGCGCTCTATTCTGTTGCATTGATCTATGCGTCTGTTTCTGTGCCCGTACCATACTGTCTTGGTGATCGCAGCTCTGTAGTGAAGCTTGAAGTCTGGCAACTGGTAGGCTCTGACACTGTGGAAGAGGGGACGGAGAATCATGGAATATAGGCCAAATATGCGGGGTCAGGAGGGAATTTTTTGGTGCTGAGAGCTTTGTTTCTCTTATTGTGATGCTGAGTTTTTCTGCTGCATTATCAGGAGGGAGGGGCCACTGCTGGCCCTCTGCCCACCCTGTTAGGTGTGCCTAGCTCAGTGCCATGGGTTCCAAACATTTTCAGGTCTTCCTTACGCCATCAGAGCACATCCGGTCCTGGGACTGGGTCTCTTAGAAATGATGCAGACTTTACCTATGATGCTGACAGTCCTTCCTCAGAGCTCACTAACAAGGGCAAAGAGGATAAAGAACTTGATGGAGATGGAAAGATCAACAGCTCCGAATTCACACGGGGTGAGGCAGCTGTGAGACGCAGGTGGTCCAGGCCCAACTCAGAACTGCTGTGAGCCACATGGACGCTCAGGTATGTGACTCCAGGACCTGCCGCCGGCAGGTGAGGCTTGGAGCCGGCTCCTCTCAGCTGCACTGAGAACCGTCTTGCCCCAGGGTCCAACAACTCTTCCATACCTTTGCTTTCTCAGTTTGGTCTACTATGGAGGTGAAGCTTCCAAATCAGTCTGAGAGACCCATTCAGAACAATATGATTTGGGCTAGCTGCGTTTTCCCACATCACGGCCCCCGCAGGAAGCAGGACCGGCGGGAAGCCTCTCGTGCTCCCCGTCAGCTTCTGGACCAAGGAAAGGGTTGAGGGAAAGAGAGGTTTTTTGAGTCTGTGTATGGCAAGAAGTCTCCTTCTGACGGCTGCTCAGGGCTGCGTCCTTCCCTGGCCCACGGCTGGGTGGCCGGCCGGTGTACGGCCTCTTTGTGTCCCCCGTCACTCTGAGCCCAGGGTCCTCTTGTGGTGGCTGCTTCTCAGCACTCCCGAGCAAGCTGTCAGCAGAGAAGCAGTGGTTCTTTCTGTTTCCCAGAGTCCTCTGCGGAAGGGGCAGCCACGTTCACGGGTGGCGGAGAGAGCCGTCGGCAAGGATGACAGAAACTGCTCTGGTCAAGGAGATGATTTAAGAGTGACATGATGGTCCGAGGCTTCCTGACAGGAGGCGGCCTGTCTCTGGCGGTCCAGGGGGCGGCTCCGCTCAGCTTCATGGGCCCTTTGTCTCCAGCAACAGTTGGGTGCAGTCAACTGTGTACTCCAGAACCCAGAGGATTTCTCCAGGAAAAATGCTCAGTTCTTTCCAAAACGCCACGAGAACGTCCATGTGGGAATAAGTAACAGGTGCCGGGAGCAGCTGCGCCTGATTCATGAATCTTCTTCTTTTAAATGTTTTCTGTGGGGAACCAGGGGCTTTCAAGAGCACTTTGCTCTGAAATATTCAAGGAATGTTTCTTCCTTTTCTTATTGCAGCAACAGTTTTCGTATTTTGAAGCTGAATCATGAGGCAGCTCGAGTGGGAAAAACCTCTAAGTTACTGAACCCCACCGTCACTTTGAAAGAGCATCTGGTTCTCCACCGACTCTTCTACAAACCCAGGTTAGGCAGCCGGCCAGAGATGACGTGGCTGGGCAGGGGACCCACGGAGGTGGGCCTGGGGGTGGCCCTGACTGGTTTCTGCCATGCCCAGCACGACCGGCGGGCGTCTGTTGCTGGGACGAGCTGTGGTGGGTTCTCCTGCACACACTGCAGGGGCTACTTCGTGCTGGGCGAGAAGAGCAAACACGACACTGGGGCCCTGGGTGCCCATTTATGGCCCCAGGGCAGATGTGAGGTGCCCCGTGTTCCCTGGACAGGAGATAAAACAAGGTTCCAGTGTTTACCGAGCTGGGATCCTTGTTCCCAGAGGACTCTGAGGTACCAGACTCTCAGACTTGGGGGTGCCTTCATGCCAGGCCTGGGCACTTGATTTCCATCCACTATTTGCAGTTCAGGAGAAGCGCGACTTAAATCGCTGGAGGTATTTCCTCAGTTTGGCCACTGAGGCTCTCCCCCTTCCTCTGAGCCCCGTGTCCCTGAGTGCTGTCTTCAGGAGCAGGACCTGGTCGAAGAAAACCCATCTGGTGGCATGAGGCCCACTGGTGGCCACAGACATGTTTAAGGCTAAGAGTCAAGTGTCCCTCCTTCAAGCACCAGCTCCCACCCCTGGACCCATGCGTCACAGCCTGTGGGGTTTTGGCAGCCCTTTCCCGGGCGCACACCTTTCCACCAGCTAGAGCACGAGGTGGTCTCCATGATGCGTAGACAATAACTGCCAGCTAGATCTTCCACTTTGGACAAAATCTCGAGGCTTCCTGGTGCGGAAGAATGAGTGACTGGTCTTTTGCCTTTTTCTGCTGTTTATCAGCTCAAAACGGGAAGCCCTCCAATCAATTCCAGGCACGAGCTCCTAAGTGGCTACTGAGGACACGTTCTTTCAGGGCACTGGGCAGTCACATAGCCTCTCGCTCCGTGAGCCTGTCCAGTACCCGCGTCCACCCACAGGGCATCTTCCCAGGGCAGGCCCTTCTGGAGCGGGGCTGCGGCCTCTGCTCCCCTGCTCTCCTGCTCAGGCAGGTGGCAGGTGCGCCCTTGGAGCTCAGAGCAGGCCTCAGGTCACCACGTGGGGGGCTTCCAGAGGACGTCCAGAGACTGCAGAAATGAGTGGTTTTGTAGGCTCTTATCTCGGGTGTGGCCACTTCCCTGAGAACTGAGAGTATGTGAATATGTGAGTATGTGAGAAGTTTCTATGCTTCTCACATACTGCACAAGTTTCCTAGAGCTGCCAAAACCAATTCTCTCCAACTGGGTGGGTTTGAACAACAGAAATATGTATTCTCACAGCTCTGGAGGCCAGAAGTCCAAGACCAAGGTTGTGGGCCGCATAGGTTCCTCCTGAGGGCTCTGAGGGCAGTCTGCTCTTTGCCTCTGTCCTAGCTCCCCATGGTGGTGGCGATCCTGGGTGTCTCTGGGCTGGGGGCCCCACCCCCATCTCTGCCTCCTCTTCTTATGTGGTCGTTCTGCTTACAAGGACAACAGTCGTTGGGCTTAGGGCACACCCTACTCCAAATGAGCCCATCTCCACCCTTAATAATCTGCAAAGATCCTATTCCCAAATAAGGCCTACCAGACATGCTTTCGTTACTGCCAATCAGATGACTTTTAAAAAAGCGTATCTGTTAGTACGTTTTTCTTCAGTGAATATTTTCTGAGAACCCATTTGTTCAAAGTGCTCAGGGAGTCTAAGTGAAGCAGAAATGGCATTCCATACAGGCCAGCTGTGGGAGCTGTGCGTGGAACCCGGCAAACACTCCAGGACCGTCTGTGTGGGTGGACGGTGGCAGAATGTTCTAGACTGGACGCCACGTGCTAGCGGACTCTGTAGGAGTTAGGGGACGCTTCTAAATCACAAGGGAGTTCGGATTTTATCCGTTTAAAAAGGCTGAATGGACAGCCACACGGGTACCCATTTTCCAGGTGGTCTTTGCTGAAGGGCCTGTCCACCAGGGAGCCAGCCCAGGGCTCCATCCCCGTCACCTGGCGGGAGTCTGGAGCCGGTGTGGAGGCTCTGAGCACCCCCTCAGGACCAGGGAGGGAGGAAAGGTACTTGTCCTTTGGTCTAGAAAAGTCTGTCCCACAGTTTCACCATCCCTTGCTGACAAATAGGATTTAAAATCCCTTTATCTGGAGACAAACAGAAAGTGTGTTTGTGGTGAATAATTTGAGCTGATATTCTTGCCAGCTGTTAAGAGACACATGCAAAAAAAGAAAAAAAAAAAGCCAGTGACATCTGGTCGGCATTGACATTTTGTGACAGAAGTATTTTTCCCTTGGGGGTGTTTTCCAAGAAACCACATCTCAGAGCCCTATCTCTCCGCCCCTTCAGCCCCCAGCCCCCAACCTTTGACCTCCTTGAAAAACAAAAAGAAAGTGATCATATTGACAACTGTAACCCAAATGTCCCGGCAGGACGGGGCGCGGCCCTGTGCGGCGGCGGGATCAGACCACGGCGGCAGCGGCTGTTACGCGGGGACCTCGCCACCTAACTGTCCCCACGCCTGAGCTGCCGCGTCCCCTCCACTCCTGAGGCCGGTCTGTCCCTCCCTCCTCCTCTGCTTCCCTCCTGACCATCTGTATTCTGGGGATTTGAGCTTTAATTTTTTAAGAAGTAAATAATGTCAAGTAAAAGCACAAGTTAACATTGTGAATTTGTTTTCTGAAATTGTCAAGTCTTTGCCTGATTTTCCCAAGAACGCTAACGAACGGGCTGGTTTCAGAAGGGAAGTCTCAGAGCGTGCTTTGTTTCCAGGCCAGGAGATCTCTCCTCCGAGGCCGCCTGCATGTCCCTGCTCCCCTGAGAAGCCTGACGCAGCGGCGCTGGCGGGCCATGGGCCCACCACGCACAGGCCTCCGGGCCTCAAGGTCACAGGGCACTGGCTTCAGACTCCTGTGCAAGGGGAGGCCTCGCCTGCCACCCTTCAGAGAACAGCGTGCCTCACACCCGCGATGGGGGTCCCAGGTTGGAGCCTCGCATCCAGAGTAGGGGCAGCTGAGACCCAGTCCTGCCGTCTGCGAGCTTCTTGCCGGGCTCCGTCCACGGCACCAGGCCTCCTGCTTCTGGGCCCTGTGCCCCTGGGTGCCCCCGTTCTGCCTCCTCTAGGGGCCGAGGGGAGGGCTGGGCTCTGTCCACTGCAGCAGAGGGCCCCCTCGCCACTCCCTCTCTGTGGAGGTCCTGCCACAGACGCACATGTGGCCGAGTGGTAGATGACGCAAGTCGCAGAATGGAAATGTGTGGAAAAAAGCTCTTTCCTGGGGCACCTGGGTGGCTCAGTGGATTGAAGCCTCTGCCTTCGGCTCGGGTCATGATCCCGGGGTCCTGGGATTGAGCCCCGCATCGGGCTCCCTGCTCAAGAGGGAGCCTGCTTCCCCCCCACCCCCACTCTCTGCCTGCCTCTCTGCCTGCTTCTCTGCCTACTTGTGATCTCTGTCTGTCAAATGAATAAATAAAATCTTAAAAAAAAAAAAAAGCAGCTCTTTCCTGGGGTCAGCACAGGATAGGAAGAGGGTGGGCAATCACTTCAATAAACAGAGTTCGGAGAAACGGAACTCTCCGCAGGAACCAGGTTTCAAAGTCCTGATTTCCAGGGAGGGGTGCTTCAAAACACCGACCCCACAGTTTGGACCTCTGTAGCCTGGGCATTGCTCAGAAAGTGAGAGCAGCCGTGTCGCCCTGGCTGTCGGGGGGCGCGGGCTGGCTTCCTCCATGCACGCCTCTTTTCTAAGGTTGGGGGAGCCAGCGGCCTCAGGACGCCCCCATGAACCGGCCCCCTCCCCGTCTGCGGGTGTGAGCGCACTGTTTTCTTCTTCAGCTGTGTGCAGGTCCCCTGAAAAGGTCCTGATTACGTTCCAAGGAGTAAAGGTTGTTCCACAGATATGTGAGAGAAAGTGCAGGGCATGATTTGGTTCAGACGACTGAGAACATTCCCAGTGCTTCCTCATCATTTACGTGTAGAGAGTAGAATAGAAAAGGGAGTGTCAGAGCAGGAAGGAACTCTCCAGATGTGACGAACGGAGGCCCAGAGAGGTTAAGTAACTGGGCCACCAAGTGGGGCCACCTCTCAACACTACCAAGAGGGAAAAAGCCCAAACTCTTCTTTGTTGTAAAAAGCAGTCTTAGTTTTTATTCTAAAGTAAGCCATGTTACAGAAAGTTTGGAGAAACAAAACTTGGTGTCCTTGCCCTGCATCCTTTCTGAGGCTATAATCATAGCCGACAAAGACAGGTCTACACCTGCTGTTATTCCCACATTAAATTAATTGGCAATTTCTGTGTTGCTCCATCGTCTTCAAAACCATCACTGCTTAACACCCCATGAAGCATTCCCTTTATCTGGGAAACCTCACTACTATGATGACATGGTGGCCAAAAACCTCGCCCCCCACCCACGCTGGTTGCTGAGTCCAAGAGCGTGAGCGCGACTTTTTCCTTGACACACATCGGCAAATGCTACATCTCTTCCATCTACACCCACACTGATTTCAGTCCCTCTGGTAGAGGAGAATGTCTGCCTTAGAACAAATGACTGATGTTCTAGGACATAATAGGTAAGCAATGACTTCAATCATGCTATTTGACCATGAGCAAATGTGGCTGCTTTCTCATTAGGGCTAGGACTTCTGTCCCACCTTTATGCAGGAGAACATTTGTTGTTTTCCTAGCAAGTGTTTGATCTTGTGACGTAAGAAGCAACCACTTGCAGTGTAGCTGTGGGTCCTCGGCCCCTCTAGGGCTCTCAGAAGCGCCCAGAACAGCGGTACTCCGTCTTCTCATCACCGAAGACCTCTTCCATTTTCCCCACAGAGCCCGTGTTCACTCTTACTTTCCTAAGTTCTCCTGTTTTTTGATCAGAGGCATATTCAAGTGCCAAAGAGAGTGGCTGTTGACTGTTGGACGGTTGGCTGATTTGATGTGATCCGGCCTGAAGTAAAGACCCTTGTTTTAGCTGATCTGTTAGGCCGGGTGAGACCTTGGGGGTCCCCATGACAACCCCCTACTTTCAGATGACCAACCCAAGCATCCCAAATCCTGTGCCACTCTCTTCCTGACTCACTTGGAGCACTTAGAAAGCACCGGCTTGTGTCGGTGTCCGGGGTGGTGGAGGCAAAGAGGAGACCTCGGTTCTTCCTTCTGTCCCACGCCCCAGGGCCCAGAATGGTGAGGAAGGTGAGCCTCAGTGCCTGGAACTCACTCAAAGTCACCTGAGGACTCAGAGCTTTGGGAAACTGTGGAAATTCCCCAAATAGTCTTCCTGCCCCGGAACATGGGTGAAGCTGGACTGAAGAAATTCACCGCCATTTGGGAGAACTGGCCATGTGTCGGCCGTCACCTCTCCGGCTCTGTGCGCCCCCCGGCTCTGAGACGGGTGTTGTCGTTCCGGGCTCCAGGAACCGGAGGCTCCTTGAGGTGAAGCATCTTCTCCAAGGTGATGCGGCCGGTTTGTCCTTGACACTCTTCTCAGGGCTGTCCTTGGAGGATGGGGACTTCGCCACACACCTCTCTGGGGCTTCGTTCTCTTTCCTGAAACTTCAGATGTGACTTTGAGTCCAGGGCTCTCGGCCAAGCATGGATTTTTGCATGGTTCAGACAAATTGCCTAGGGATTTAATTTCATTTCTTGTACTTTGTAATTAAAAGATTTTTAACAATAACTGAGTATTAGAAAACACAGTAAATAAACACGAAGCAGGTCATTAGCTTTTAAAGGCAGTAATCAATGCAGGGCTTTGAGCGGAAGAAATGTGTTTTTCCCCCACCAAGATTTTCCTGTCTTTTTGCAAGTGGCTAACCGAGCTGCCAGCTGCCAACGATGAGCGGGCATGGAGTTACGGGGCATTTGGTGGCAGCCGGCCTTCCACACAGGGCCTGGCGCCCGGGGAGCGTGAAACCTCTTTGGTATTGTGATGTTCACACAGGGCCTGGTTCTCCACAGTTGGAGTGTCTGTTCCCCCGCGTCCTGGCCTTGAGCCCACAAACACCCAGACTTTAAGGACAGCAGCTGTGGAAGGCCAGCCAGCCAGGTGAGCGGGCCAGGGGACAGGGAGCCTCGGGAATCGGGCAGACCTCATTTGCTGGGTCACCTGGATTAGCTTATTTGCATTCTCTGAGCCTTAGTTTCCCCATCTGGAGAAGGAGATAGCAGTTCTTCATCGCGTCGCTGTGAGGGTTCCGTGAGGTGCAGGCGTGTGACTGCGGCCGTGTCGTTCTCCGCAACTGCCTGGACTTTGTCTCTTGAGAGGAGCTTTCCACGGAGTCAGATTGTATCTGTTCCAAGGCTCAAGCAGGAAGAAAGCTTCCAGGAAAGCTTCCTGGCCTCCCAGGCAGAAGCCGTCTGCACTGGAACGGGAGTCTCCTGGGGTTCCCGTGCGTGCTGCGCAGTTTGGCGTCTGCAGCTCCATCCTGGAGAATTCTGGGGCCCTCGGCACAGGCGCCAGTCCCCACGTGGACGCCGTGCTTGGCTCGCCCATGGAAGAACATGAGGACAATGCAGTATTTTCAAAACAGGTGCCTTTGGGGGGCAGGCTGGCCTGTGCCGGGCCGCGTCCTCTGTCCGTAGCTCCTTGGGAGCCGGGTGGGGGCGGCATCAGGAGTTCTTCAAGCAAGTGTCTCAGCTGAGCCTGAAGACAGGTCTTCGTGTGACAGCAATGAACCAAAAAAAGAAATGCTATTTTGATTTGGTCACTTATCGGTGTGAGGATTTATTTTTGCTGCATCGTGGTAAACCAGACCTACGGGTTTGTGCCCACGGGGCCCCCGAAGCCCAACTGTGCCCTGGATGTGTGGACAGACGGGAGCAGCTGACTGCACAGCGCCCGGGCTTCTGTTTCCAGGGGCTGAAGTCACCACAAATGCAAACTTGCAGGCAGTTGCTGTAGCTGACATGACATGGAAAGAGAGACTTGGACACCGGCGGGGCACCTGGGTGCGTGCCGTGCTGACATCTCACACATTCCTACGTGGAGAGACGTGTCAGAGAAGAAGGGGGGGGAGGGAGAAGGCGGAGGAGGGGTGGGGGGCCGGGAGCTTGCAAGAGCTCAGACAGGAGGGGTCACTCCTGCCCCTGATCTTTCTCTTCTCTGACAGCAGCGGCGAGATTTTAGTGAATGGACTGCGGTTCCAGAACGTGATGCGTTTCCTGACCGTGCTTCCACTGCGCCTTTCTTCTTCCGGCGAGTTCAAAGCATACGGAGTGCGATGGTGTGTCGTCTTCACCACAGGCACGCGACCTATGGGTAAGAGGTGGTGTTTCTCTCTCTCGCTTCACTGCCAGGGAGCAGGGGTGCGTCTCCCAGGAGCTGAGTCTGAGGCTGCATCGGTAGGAAGCCCGGCTGGGTGCCAGGGGTCCCGGCAGGTGCCTGGCGGTTGGGCCTGCGCCGGCCAGCTGTGCATCGGCCTCTCCTCTCCCAGGAGGCCTGGGAGTGACGTGTTGGGTCACTGACCTCCGGTGCCTTCCTCTCGGCTCCGCACAGAGGATCTCACTTGTCTTCTCCGAGGGGCTTGGTGGGCGAGCAATCCACTTGCTGTCGTGGGCCGCGGCAGCACTTCTGCACAGCCTTCACCCTGCCTCCCACCATGCCTGCACCCCAGGTGAGGCAGGCCCCTCTGTGAGCACCTCGGACCTGAGACAGATACCTGCACAGACCGTGCACACGCTCAGGACGACAGAAGCCGCGGGAGGAAGCCACGCAGGCCTGAGTGGCAAGGAGCGCCGGCCGGCAAAGTCAGGGCCACCTGTGTGGAAGCCAGTGATGGGCGGCGTCTCAGCTGAGTGACGTCGTTCAGGAATCGGTGACCGCTCCGCGTCAGGGGTCCTCTTCCTCTAGTTACTCCAGGGGAGGCACCGCAGGCGCGGAGGCAGGCTTGGACAGGAACCCCAACAGCCTCCTGATACGATCACTCCTAACAAACAATTCCCTATCGATCCTGGTGATGTTTTAAGTCCACGATTGGCTCATTGTCTCTTCCAGAAGTCCCCAAGCTCACAGGGTCCCGCTCGCTGAGGGACGGAGGCTCTACGGCCTTACGAGTGTCAGTGAGACAGCGTGTGTGCAGGGCACGGGAGTGCCGGGAGGCACCGACCACGAAGGGAGCCTGTCCTCGTGGTTCCGCCGAGGGAACGTCACCCGCAGAAACACCTTCTTGTCACAGGCGATCCTGTGTAGGAAGAAGGTCTTCCCTGCTCCTTGGATGGGCACTTCAGAGACCCCAGTGTCCTCTGTCCAGGGGGAGAGTGCCCGAGGGCTCTCACCCGACACCTTGGGTACTGGTGCGGGAGGTCGGATAGACAGGCCGCGATGGGCACACGGCCTCCTCGTGCTCGCGGCCCGTCCCTGTGGAGAACGGAGAGGTTCCTGCTTGCTGGCCTGGGGGGCTCTGACAGCATTGGCGGGGGTGGGGGACAGGGCCACTGAGAGAGGACTACCGTTGACTCAGGAGGTGCTGGCCTGTCCACTCCTTGAGGTGGCCTCGTCTCTTATTTGGAAAGTGCCAGGTGCGGCTTCTGGACAGTTAATGTCACCAAAGCAGGCTGGGCCCTGGTGGGCCCTGGAGTGGAGCCTGTTTAGCGGCTGCGTTTCATTCAGTCCCCAGCGCTGTCCACGAGCCGGACTCTTGCTTCGGTCGTGTCATTCCACTCAGACAACGAACCCTTCTGGCACGAGCTTTGCCTTTCTCCTCAAGCTGCGCGGTGTTCAGGTCGCTAAAGGTAAACGAATTACAGTATCCTGGCGACCCCAGAGCCGTGAGATCATTGCACTGCCCCACCTCCGGGAGGAACAGCCCCTCCCCCCATTGATGCGAATCCATTTATAAAGGCCTCTAGGACACAGTTCCCAGAAAAAACAGGATCTCAGTAGCTAAACTTCGGTTCAGATAAATCACAAGTAATTTTGTGCTCTAAGTACATCCCAAATACTTCTTAGGACAAACTCACGCTGAAACATTTCATTGTTTATCTTAAATCCAAATTGGATTGGATGTTCTGCATTTTCCCCCCCAACTCTGGCCACATTTGTGAGGGCCTTCTGCAGAGCTGCAGATGGCCATGAGGCAACTCTGGACGCAAGGCCGGGCCTGGCCCCCGTCCCCACGGAGGGTCAGGGCAGGAGTGGGTGACACGTGGGGCGGCGTCAGGGCCCGGGGAGAGAGCACATGCACAGCAACGCGGAGGGAGACGTTTCCAGCGCCTGCCGCTGACCGGGCTTAACCTGAGTGTCAGAAGCGTCTCCCTGAAGCAGACGATTTCCAGGGAGTGACTTTCCCCTACCATGAATCTGTGTCTTACCTTCAGGGCACAGTCTGCAGATGCCGTGTGAGCCGAAGGCAGCTCTCACTTCCGGCAGAAGCCGAAGGCTCGGGAGCAGCAGTCAGCTGCGTGGGGGAAGACCTGATCAACCTCCTGGTTCACGGCAGGATCCCGGGGGATGCGTGGGGCCGACCCGCTGGGCTCCTTCCGTCTGCGCCCCGGCCGCAGAATGCCGAGACCACCACTCCTGCAACTGGGGGGGGGGGCGTCAATGCCAACCTTACTCTATGCAAGAGATGTGCTAGGTGGGAATCATCAGCATGAGTGTCACGTGGATTGAACAATACTCTTTCAATATGCTAGTGACTCCGTCAGCAAACTTACAAGGAAGGTAGGTAGGAATTTACAGATAAAACTGGGAATAGACGGTAAGAAACGGCCCCAAGACACATGGCAGATCAGTGGTGACAGCAGTCTAGGGTCTGGCGGAGTCTGTCCTGCTGTGGGATGTGAGGACAGAGAGATAAGGACAGAGACAGAGACAGAGACAGGGAGATGCACAGAGAGAGACAGAGGCAGAGAGGGCCCCAAAGAGAAGTGGCCATGTGGGGCCCAGAGCTCCTGAAATACAGAAGAGCAGGGTCTTCTGTTCCTGGTGGGGACCTGGAGCTGCGGGGTCAGAGTGGCCCCAGACCCTCAGCCCCGGCCTTGGGTGGCAGGCACCTGGCTTTCCGACAGCCTTCTGAGCAGGTGAAGGGCTGCCTGGAGGGCTGGGGGGTGCCTGCCTTCAGCCATTCCTTCGGGAAGAGCTCCCCTCACTTCTGGTCTCAGGGAGACCCTCCCAGCTGCTCCCATTCCTGGAGCTCATGGCTCTGCACCCCAAGCACTTCTTGGGGGCCACAGGCTGGAGGGCTAGCCTCCTTCCCTGTGCCTTCTCCTTACAACATGTCCCCACGGGGGTTTCAGGCAGGTGTTCTGTGGGGAGACAGTGAGAAGCATCAGAAGCACTTAGCTCCAGGAGCCCTGGGTTCCAAACCACCAGAAGCCCCCTGCCTTCCCTGGTCCGTGTGGTCCTGGGTGATAGGGAGGCAGTGTCCCCAGAGCTCCCTCCTGACTGTTGTGCTCTGGGAAGGCTGCTCTTCAGACCAACAAGAGGCGCTGGGTCCAGGCACCCGGGAAGGGGAGAGGGACCTGGATGGGGTGTGGGGTTTCCAGCACTGCCCGGTGGGCTGCCGGGCTTTTCTGGGGCTGGGGTGTGGAGTGGAGGCACCTACCCGTCTGTCTCCTTCCACATGCACATGAATGGTTCCTTTTAACGGACAAGTGTAAGCGAAGCCTTAGTATTTCTGGAATTCGGTTGGGGGAAGGCTGTGGCAAATTACTAAAAAGCTAAAAAGCTTGACACAAAATATTTTCAGAGAAATGCGTTTTGCTATTTCAGGTATAGAAGAACCAAGCTGGAGAAAGCTGTAGGGAAATCAATGTGGTTTGGGGAGCTTTAAGCAGCACAGTCGGTCCCCTTAAGTGGGTTTCCATGTGTACCGTGTACCTGTGCAGGGCTTGGCACGCGCAGTCCGGGCTGTCTTGGGAGTGCTAACGGACCCCTTGCTTTCCCGGCGAAAAGTGCAAGTAGGACCCAGCCTGGAGGCTGGCTCCTGCTCCAGGCCCGTGGGTACAAGGTAGAGCACATACACTGGGTCTGGGCTTCCAGGACCCGCTCCTCCCGGCTGGCCGGGGTTCCTCCTCCGGCTGCGTCCGCAGACCCCGTCCTCCTGGGCGGTGAGCGTTTCCATGCTTCTCGCAGAGAACGCCCCTCCTTCCAGCCCAGCTCACGGCTCCTGCCCAGGCAGCCGTCCCTGCCCACCTGGCTCTCTGAGGGGTCCTCCTCTGGGGCGGCCGCTCACACGTCAGAGTCCCAAGCCCGTGAGCTCCCCCAGGGCTGACATGGCTTTCCATCTCTCCTCCGCTCTAGCTCAGTTCCTGGGACATGCTAGGTGCTTACGGGCTGCACGTTTAGTAGATTTAGAAGATGAAAAACATGAAAAGTGCTGAATTAGTATTTGTATCCCGTTTTTCCTGCGTCAGATTTCTAAAATCCACGCCTGCGGTCATGTTGGACAAAACAGCGAGTGTTTCTGAAGACGTGCCCCGTCCCCCAACGCTCTGCCCACGAGGGCAGGTGCCTGCAAGCCACGTCACACCCACGCGTCTTTCCCGAGGAGCACCATCTTGGCTCCCGGCCGCACGTGGGCTTTGCAGCGGAACCTGTCCTCATTCCCAATGACAGGCGGCTGCTCGCGGCTTCTCAAGGATAATCGCAGGCCGCCGGCTTGTCCTCCTGCACGTGCGTGCTCTCACAGCCGGAGACCCAGGTCGACAGCCAACAGCGCCACGGCGGTTTCTGGCCCTAAGAATTCAGACGCCGCAAGCTGGTAAGATTCTGCTTTCTCTTGGAAATTTCAACCAAGAAGAATTCAAGTCCTGTCTCTGGGCCGAAGTTTCAGAGGGCAGTGACATTTCCTAAGGTCACACAGAAAACCGAGGCCCTGGTTCCTGACTGTGCTCACGAGGCCACCCACCCCGCAGGTGACGTTCACACGTCCTGACACTTCCCTGGGGTCTTCACAACCTTCAGTGAGAAGAAGACGCAGGCGTACAGAACACTGTCTTTGTGACGTGCTTTCTCCACTCTAAGAAAAGCATTACCTCCTGATGGATTTTACGTGTAGACTGATTTTCTCAGTCTCAGTGTCAGGGTTCTGGGCTTACTTGCAAACCGGCTTCCTGGTCTGGCCGCATTCCCCAGGCTGGGTGGTCGCTGTGGACCTGGTGTGTGGGGGGGTGGCCGGTAGGCTCCGCACAGAGGCACCCGGGTCATAGCCCCCTGGGTCACCGCGTTCGGAGATCCGGCAGGGCGTCCACCACCCTGAATGGGACCACGGCCGAGGGCCGTCTGCTCGCTGCGGAGCACGGCGGCTGTGCTGGGTCACCACAACGCTCCCTTCCCTGGGCTTGGAATAGGGTTTCAGGGTTGCCCTCGTTTTCACGGCCACAAGATCCGTGTACCCCCTGATGAGGCCTAGTAACAGTGACGAGGCCTAGCATCACAGGTGAACGGGACAAGGGAGGCCTTGGCCCTGTGAACCCCCAGCTCATCTGACTTTGCAGACCTAGTGTTTTAGTCCAAGACAAGTCTTGGAAAACAGTCTGCAAAGGGACAGCTCTGGGCTTCCCGGCTGAGTTGTTTCCCTGATTAACTGTGGGGAAAACCGACAATCCTCCCTTCTTTCTGTTTATCCAAAGTGTCTTTTGTCGCAGCTTGACCTTGTCGCGCACCTGGGTCTGCAGAGTCGGGCTGCAGGCAGGTCCGCTGAGGGTCGGGGCAGACTCTGTGAACCCTGACACACACGCCAAACCCGATCGATGCGGCTGATTCATGATTAGGATGGCGGCTTCGCGGTGGTCGGTGGAGGCGGCAGAAAAGCCATCTGCAAACCGCGTGTGTTTGTCAAACTGCTCTCACCACCTGAGGGCGAGGTGGGGGCAGCTCTGCCCCCGAGGGGATTCCAGGGTGGCTCTGCTGTGGATGGTGGCGCTCATAGCACCTCCCGAGAGAACCAGGAGGACCGAGCAGACAAGGGTGCTCCAGGAGAGGCGAGGCTGCCGCCGGGCTCCGGGCTTTCCCACACACAGCGTCCCCCACGTCGGTGGGATTGGGTCACGGGCTGACGTGCGCTTTCCTCGGGCCTCGAGGTGGGCTCTGGAAGCCCGGAGGTTGTGCGGCAGGAGCTGCCCAGTGCAGAGGCCGCCCCGAGGATGGTTCCTGGGGTCGGCGACAGATGGGGAGGCCACGGACACAGCAGCCCCTGGGGGCTTGGACAGTGCATGTGCGCTGGGGGTTAGGGCCTGACGTTTCGCACGCGGCGGGACCCGCACGCCAGATGCACTCTTGCGCGCTTCACCTGAATGCAGAGCCCGACGCGGGGCTGGCCCACCAGGCTGCTGGTTCTCGGGCCTGGAAGGGCCGCAGGTCCGAGGCTGTACTCCTGCTCTACCTGCCCTCACTTCCGCCACGTGGTCACCCCTTCCCCGCAGGACAGAGGGCCCCGTCCAGGGCCTGTCCCCAAGGCCCCTGGCCGCCCTGGAGGCATGAGCCGGCCCCGCCACGACCGGGGCTCATGGTGAATGAGGTGCCCGGGCTTTCCTCGTGTTGGAAACCCAAGAGCATCCTTGATGACGGTTGGACAAACACCGACTCTTCGTGGCCCTGACTGTCTGCCCAGAGTCTGCTTTTGCTAACAGTGGGCGTCTGCCCTGGGCGCGCTGGAACACGAGACCAACCCCCAGGGTCTTCTTGTCTTTTCTGCCTCTTGAATCCATTCATGGGCGGCCTGGACAGCTCTTTGCTGGGAAACACGTTCTCTTCTCGTGAGTGTCAGAGCACAGCCTCGTTGTCATGGGCGAGCCCTGAGGTTTTCCTGATTAAAAAAGTCATACATAGACACAAAACCACTGGGTCCCGTGGGAGCCAAGGGCTTTCTCCCAGACAGTGAAGTGATTTCCCCACGGTCTCGAGAAGGTCAAGCTCCGTGCCTCGGTTTCTCCATTTTGACTTCTGTTTTATAGCACGATGTCCTCTCACAGCCCGTGGCATGTGCTGAGGACGGGGGAGGCTGTCCCCACAAGCAGAGCCAGGACGGCCGCAGTCGGGCCGCGTAGGTGCCCCCACCTGCGGCCCCTGCATGGGCACTGGCTTCCTGGCCGCCTGGCCCTGAGCCTTTGGAACGACCACTCCCCCGACTTTGGTTTTCAAAGTGAAGTGTGTCAAGTGTGTCCAAAAAGTTAAGTAAATAAAAATTATTTTTTCTTTAGATGAATTATAATAACGCTTAAGGAAAGTGAAACCACTCCCAGGTGCCACAGGCCGGCCGGTGGAATGACTGGCTTTTCAGGTCGGGTCCTGGCCCTGGCTGGCCGCTGGTGCCTGAGCAGCGGGGGCGGCCCCTGCCTGCACAGCTCCAGTGTGCAGCCCTCGTGGGCAGAAGCTGCTCCATCACGGAGAGGGCCTTGGAGAAACAAAGACGAACAGATCCTTCCTTTAAAAATGCACACTAGCCGATGCCTGCAAGGAGCAGAGCAAAAAGCAAAGGGGAAGACGGTCCCAGTGCCGGGGACGGAGGCCAACAGCGCCTTTTGCCCTGGAGCCGGCATCTCGGAAGGGACCTGTGCCCGTACTCACGAGCTGTGTCCTGGTTCACGTGTGGGGTGCTCCCTGGGGAGGCTGTCGACAGCAGGGCCCTGCCTCAGTTTCCCCACCCAGTTGCCTCTTCAGGAGCCTTCTGGTAACAGCCAGGACGACAACACTCTCAAGTTAACATGAGATTCTGTCCTTCAGGTTAGAAGCGGAGCCCAAGTCAGAGGCACTGGTTTTATTGTGGGTTTTGGGGTTGGGTCTGCTGGGTGGGGTGGACTTCCCATCCTGGGTCCCACTGCCAGTGTTTAGCACCTGGTAGGAAGCAGAAAGAGGAGAGGGACTGTGTCCCCAGGCCTGGGCTGTGGTGTGGGCTCCCTCCCATCTGTTAGCAGGACACGGAGTGGCTACGCTAAGGGTAGTAAACAGGCGTTTTAAGTCTCTCCTGTCTGCTCTGGGCATCTCCTCTCCCGTCCTGGTAGGTTGTTGGCTCCAGCCAGACACCTGCCTTACAAGGATGGACGGCCAGGGGAGCAGCAGGGTCTGAGCAGCTGGCCGGTGACCCCTCTCCCCACCGTGGTCATCGGTGCCAGCCTGACTGTGAGAACTATTGGGGGCCGGAGTGGGGGAGGGTGGTGGGCTCGGGGCCAGCAGCAAACTACAGACCTTCCCCTGACTGCCCGTCTGACCCCGTCCCCACCCCATCTCTCCCCTTCCCCTCTGGGGGGCCTGGAGGAGGGAACAGCTCACCGGAGCAACCACAGAGAAGCAGCGACACGGTGGGAGGTGGAGAAGACAGGGGTGGGGGGCTCTAGAGGGGCGGGCCCGGGGCCGGGTTTGAGGAGGAGGCATCCCGAACGCCCACCTAGATACAAGAGCAGAGAGGGAGCGTGTGTGGGTCTGTGGGTGCGAGGGGTTGCTGCTGCCGAGTATGGGAGCCCCCAGAGGGGCCGAGACCTTTCCTCCCCAGCCCCAGGGGAGACCCCCCGACTCTTCACGTGTTTGGTTGCCCTATTTGCTGACCTCCACCTCCGCTCGACCAGGGGTGGGACCTGCTCCTCCTCTGGGACCTGGGGCCTCCCCGGGGCCGCCATGCGCGCGAGTGTTCACGGAGAGCACGGCTTCGGCCCTCCCGTCCGCGGACAAGCGGCCGTGATCACGAAGGGACCAGCAGCTGCGTTTCCCGTAGGACCGTCTGTGCCTCTGCATCTTTCCTGCCTCTCTGGATGTCTGTTCCTGCCGACCCGGTGTGGGGCCAGAGGAGGAATCACCCCAGCGGGCCCCGTGTCCCCAAGGTCGACCGAACAAAGATCCACAAGACACGGGCTGGCTTCTGCTTCGCGTGTTCCTGGGGATCTAGACCCAGGCCTGCTGCCTCCTGCCTGCTGTCTTCCACCCAGGGTTGCTCCCCCCCTGCTGCCCTGCACTGCCCCCTCCCCACACTGCCCTGCACTGCCCCCTCCCCACACTGCCCTGTGCTGCCCCGTGCTCTGCGGGGCCTAGGAGGCGGCCGTCAGGAGTTCCTCTCTCAGCGGCTGGCAGGCCTGATTTGGACGGCTGCGGTTTCTGCCTGGGGGTGTCCCGCCCACGGTGGGGTAGGGGTGACAGCTCGCAGCAGACGGGCCTGTTGCTTCGGGGGCGGGGGAGACGCGGTGTGCAGCTGTGCGTGGGCCCCTCCGAGCGGCCTCGCAGACTGTGTCCCGGCCGAGCGGGGCTGCTGCCGGCTGCCAGGGAGCCGCGTTCCTCTCTGTGGGAGCCAAGCGCTTGCCCTCATTAGTGTGTGTTTTAAAACTCCCAAGCTGCTTCCAGCAGGGCCAGCGGCAGCGGCTCCGCGGTGAGGCCGTGGACAGCCTTGGGAGGCTGGAGCCCGTGGACACGGGCCTGTGCGTGGCCTGCCGGGTCAGCCCTTCCCTTCAGGCCATCGTGGCGTTCTTTCTGTGAGGCGGGTGTGGGCTTCGTTCCCTTGCCACCGCCCGCCCGCCCTCTGCAAACCCGGGTGAAGCTCGGTGGGCCACACGGCAGGGACCCAGGACGGACCTGCAACTCTGGGATGATCGTCCTTCGCCGGCTCATGAAGGACCATCCAGCTGCCCCGAGAGACGAGCAGAGCAGATAGGGTACCCCCTTTGGGCCCAAGGACAGTCTTTGGTCACCACCCTGCTGCTTGGGGACACAGATGTGTTTCTTGTGCGGGTGGAGCAGCTGCGGGGTGTCTCCAGACCCCCGGGTGCACAGTTCCAGCGGGATGGCGGCAAGGCGGGAGGCCGGGCGGCGTCTCCGTCCCGGTGCCCTCGTCCTTAGACCGTCCCTCTTTCCGTGGCCGACGAAGGTGGCGGCTGACCGGGTGGCGGCCTGAGGCAGCCTGAGGGAGCCCCTGACACGGTCGCGACACGGGTCCCCGGGAGTCACAGGCAGGGAGCCCGCTCACGGGGCTGGCACCGGGGGTGCAGCACGAGACGCCAACGCTCTGTTTGCTCCCCCGTGGCCCGGGCCCCCGAGGGTCCGAGTGGGGAGGCCTCATGCACGTGCCCCACCAGCCAGAGAGAGGCCACCACCTGCTCCAAAAGCCATTCCTTTTGGGTTCTTTTCTGTCCACGGACACATGGTTCGGTCTAAGAAAGGGCAGAGATGGCCGGCAGCTGGGGGTCCTCCTTCCCGGGGACCAGGACCTTCTGGGCAGGCAGCAGCACGATCGTCCGAGCGCCTGGGCACTGATCTTGGGTTTTATGTGGCCGGGAAGTGCTAGTGGGAATGGAGGCCAACGACCCAACTTGTAAATGTGGTTTCCCACGCCCCCGCCCAGGAGGGCACAGACACAGCCACCCCCGCTCGGCTCCCACAGGCCAGGACCCCAGGGAGAAACCGCCGCCACAGACAGGGCTGTGTGGTGGGGCCCAGGGGCGGGCCTTGTGCCCTCAGGCCGCGCTTCTGGCCTGCGGAGTCTTCCCCGAGACAGCGAAAACACCGGGTCACCTTGTCCGGGAACCATCCGGTGTTTAGGCTCTGCCTGCCCTTGACCTAGCTGGGGGTCCCCTGCATTTTGTGCATTTAGGTTTTGTGATATCAAGGGCTTTGGGGAAGAAGCCAGGCCGGATGCGACGGCGACCCCTCCTGTCTGTCCCGGGAGCCGCACCGGGCTGGCCGGAAGTTCTTCCGGAGGCACCTGTCATCTGTAAAGTGGGCCGACCACGTCATCTCCGGATTTGGCATGAGCGTTGTTCATATACTGTCACTACACAGTAGGCATCTGATAAATGTCCCGCTCTTTTTACAAATTGCCGGTTTTTGATGACTTTGCAACGGCCTTGTTACCGAGAGTCTACTCAGCACAGTATACCTGGGGGCATTAAGAACGCATTCATTTCAGAACGTCTCCTCCTGCCAAGTACCTCCTTTCTCAAATCTGGCCGTGCTCTGGGCGCCATGGGCAAAGTGAGAACGTGGCCTGGGGTCCCAGGTCTCAAACAAAACCCACATGATGGCGGGAACCAGAGCTTCTCTCCGTCGCCGGTGCCCTGCAGGGAGTTTGGGGCACAGAGCTGCGCCCACCTGTCCCCGGGCGTGGGGTGGGGGGAGGCAGAGGGCAGCCCAGCTGTGAGCCGGGCTCACGGGCCACTCCTCGAGGCCGGCCTCCTGGCTCCGGGAAGGCACACCCTCTGTGGGCACACACACTCCTTCCTTCCCTGATGCCTGCTCCCCTGGGACCCAGCACTGAAGTCGGAAACGGCTCCCCGGAGGAAGGATGGTCCCCTGTGTCGTCTCCCACAGCCCCCGGGCGAAGCTACGCCTGGGCGGGAAGTGACAGCTTGGGCCCTCTGAGCACCAGCCGCTGGGCCGCCACCCGCTGGTGTGGTGCTGGCAGGTCAGGCACACAAACAGCGGCTCTCACGCACACGTTTTCCTACGGGGCTTAACAGCCGCACTGAGGACCCGGAGGACAACCCTTTGACTGCGTTTTGCGTGAAAAACGCGTGAGCGGGGAGAGCCGCCCTGTCCAAGGGCACCCCTGCCTCTCGGAAAGCCAGGGCTAGCGTGACGGTGCTGCGGGTTGCCGTCATTGTCCTGGTAAACTTTCTGGCTTCCTCGCCCTGGCTGTCCCTCCCCAGCAGACGGCCCTCCCTCTCAATCTGCTTCTCCTGCCGGGCTTAATTGAATGTCCTGATGCGTCGGAGAAGGGTTAATGGCATTGCCCAATGACACAATATCTTGGATTACAGACAGCCAGCCAGCAAAGGCCGGCAGCATGATAACGAGGCCGGCACCGTGGGAACAGGCGGGGCAGACAATGATGGGCTGACGGCGAGCGCGGACGGCCCACCTTGGGGAGAAACCGTACCCCACAGCATGCGGGGAAAGTGAGAAATCGTAGCAGATGCTGCGGGCTCCCAGCAACAGATGCCTCCTGGCCGCCGCTCCGCCGGCCAACCAGCCCCGCCGGCGTGCAGGAGCATTTCTGCCCCACCCCCGCCTTTGTCGGAGGGAGCGGCAGATACAAATATTGCAGAGGAATTAAAAGCGGCAGATGGTGGCAGCAGGGTTTGATGAGATCAGGGTCAGGTAGAGGCACACTCGCTGGCAGCATTAATCACACGTTCCTTTGGGGAATTGCCGGCTCAGGCCTGGGCGCGGGGCGAGCCGACCACCGCGGGCCCCTCGTCTTCTGCAGGCCGGCCCTCCGTCCGCCTTGAGAGCCTGCGTCAGGGTTAGCAGAGCTGAAGAGAGCATATGCTGGATATTTTGTTAATTCAGTGTGTGTTTAAATAATTGAGTGGGCCGACTCCAAGCGTGGAATTTTGAGAGCATCCCACGTTTGGTCTGGTACGCGACCGTCGCCCCATTGTGTGGAGTCGGTTGTTATGACGAGGCAGATGTTCGCTCCCTTTCTGTGGCGAGGGGCACCTTTCACCACCTTTTGGCTCCTGGCTTCGTGGAGGCTTCGGACACCATCTGTGCGCGGGGTCCCGGTGCCCACGGGAGAAGGGACGTCCCAGTTAGGTGCGTTTGCTGCGTGTTCCAGGGGTCCTGGCAGATGTGATGTTCGAGTCTACGTGGACACTTAGCAAACTGCCGTGTGAACAGTGAGCCCTGGGTCTCGGGTGCTTTCAGAAAGGGGCTGAGAGAGGCCACAAGGGTCGTGACAGCCGCCGGCCCACACAGCTCAGAGACTCCCTCCCAACACCCGCACGGGGGTATCTTCAGCCGCTTTGCCGGCACGGAGCTGGGTTCCTGCTGAGCCTCGTGGGGCCGGTGTGCAGGAGGAGCCGTGCCGGGTGGCCCTTCTCTCCGGGCGGCTCCCAGGGCAGCGTCAGGCTGGGTGTCTGCTGGGCCACTAGGGCAGAGCCAGGAATTTGATGTCTATGACCTTGAAGAGTAAATTTCTCCCCTTGAGGCAAAAAAATCTAGGTATGATTTTTATACTTGAAAATAAATGTTCCCATTGAAAAGCAGTAACTGGTCTTTCCGGGAAATCTAGAAAAAGGCCCAAGTAGGAAACCGAACCACCTGAGCTCGCCGTCCTCAGGTCCCGTCTGAGTGTGTACCTCCAGGCTTCTCTCCACACAGCATTTATCTGTTTTTACGAACTTATGGATCACACACATCATTACATCTCCCGTTTTCCGCTTTATATTATGATGGAAAAATTTCTCTGCTCTTGAAGTATTATCCTTCCTACATAACATTCCTTTTCCTCCGATTGCTTTTTAAACCTTTTTTGCCTTTTTAATGTTTACTTGAATGTTTGAAATGATAAAATTCTTTTCTGGATAGAGCTGGTATGAACTTGTTTTGAAAATATTTTCTTAGCTATAGCTCAATTAATCTCCTTAGGCTGATTTTCCAAGGGTAGAAAGTGGGGTACGTGTAGGAACATGAACAAAATCGTCCCTTTATCTCTGCGCATAAAGGCGACACACACTCATTGTGGATCCTTTGGAAAGGCTCCAGAGCTCGCTGGAGACCCGCCTGCGTGTCTGACGGGGAGGGCATGCTCCCCGGGGAGTGTGTCTCCGGGTCTGCCGGCCCGGGTGCCACTGTCCAGTCCGAAGCAGTCTGACGTGGCGTCTGGTGTTTTGTCCTGGGGGTGTGTGGGGGGCCCTCCCCGACGCAGGGGTTCTCCCTTGACGCAGAGGAGGCCCAGTGATGTCTCCTCGCCTGCGGTGAGAACCCAGCAGAGGATTCTCGGGACGGGCCTCAGGCTCCTTCGAGCTCGCTCCTCTCTTCCTGGCTCTTTGGGGGCCGAGACCCACTTGGTAGACGCCCCTCCAGGTCCACAGGGCCCTCCTTCAGGGTTTGGGGGCACCCGCGGCTTCGGGGGCAGGGGGCAGTGCCTGGGACCGCCCGCCCGGGCTGTCCTGTGCGTGGGACACTCTTCAGTGTGGGTGAACGTCAGGGCCTGCTTCCGGGGAGCAGCCGGCTCCTTCCCTCAGACCGTCAAAGAGGTCAAGTCTCTCAGAGCATGAAGCTGTTTGGCCGAAGGGAACCCCCGGGAGTTCGCCACTTCGAGGTAAGGTTGGTTGGAACCCAGGCGTGTGAGTCCCGGTCGCCCGGCGGCCTGCTCGCGTCTGTTCAGTTTCTTCTAAACGTGGTTGTTTAAGGGTTTTGCGTCTCTTCTGCCATTACAAACGGCAGCGTTTTTTTTTACGTGTTTATGTGAAGTGTTTTCGTGGCTGAGTTTCTGGTGTTTGGAGCCTGTAGTCTTTCTTCTGTGGGTCGTTCTTCTGACTCATGGCTTTGGGGCCGGAGCGCGATTCCATTTCTCTGACGCTCAGGAGCCCGCACGGCGGCCCACAACGCCTCCGCCTGCAGAGCGGCTCCCGTCCTCAGAGCGGCGGCGGCAGCCACCCGGACGACACCCCGGCGGTGCTCGCAGGCGCCCCAGAAACATCCTCCGCTCAGAAGAGAAGCGCGTTCCGCTGGGCTCGCCGCCGCTCTCCGTGGAGGACGTCTTTGGAAGGATGCGCGGCACCGCGGAGTCGACCAAGAACATCCTCCATTCTCTCGGTTGGCTCGCTCAGCACCCCGGTCCTTATGCCTCCGTTTCCTCTGTGGCCCCGCCGTGTGGCGTGGTGTCTGCTAGATGCCCGTGTGCAGGCGGGGACGCCCCCTGGAGCCCCTCGGACTTGGGACCTTCTGCTTCCACGGTCCCGGGGCAGGAGGGCCGCGTGGAGTAGGCGCTGTGTGGTCAGGTGGACACGGTCTTCCCTCACAGAACAAGATTACCGCTGGCCTTGAGCTAGGAAGGCCAGGGTCAGTGGCTATCAGAAGCGACAGGAGACACCAGACCTCTTTTGGGTTCAGCAGTGGGCATGGAGCGTGTCCCTGAAGAAGAAGGTGTCGTCTGAACCGGGGCCCGGAGAGTGGACAGGAGCCAACAGGCCCCGCCAGGAGTGAGGTCTCCCTGGGAGGCCCTGGCAGAGAGTTCTCAAGAATAAGGGGCTTTCCGGTAGCTCCCCCGCCGGGGTCTCCACCTGCTCCCCGTGGGCCCGCTCCCATTCGACTGCAGGACTTGCCAAGGACCCACTAGGGCACCTCATGCCTCTTCAGCCACCTCCCAGGACGTGACGTGGACTCCTGCCTCTGGATGTGCTCCGCGTGCCGTCAGGAGTGACGTTGGGAGGACTCTGTGGGCCAGGCGACCTCCCCACAGGCCTCCACCCTCGGCTGGCGGAACCCCAGACCCGACACCCCTGGCTTGGGCTGGACTTGCTTCTGCTCGAGAACATCTGGGAGCCACCGTGGTTGTGCCTCGTGGGACCGTGCCCCTTGGCCGGACGAGGCCCCTTCTCTCCGCCTCAGACTTGTCCACCACAGAGGACAGGCCCTTCTTCTGGGGGCAGCTGTGTTGTTTTCCGCCCGAGGTGGGCTCTGCGCAAGGGCGTCTCCCACTCTGACTGGGCCGCCGTCTGACGTTCGCTCCCCCCGAGGAGGCCACAAGGCCCCTTCGGGCTACCTCTGCTTCACTGCCGAGAGTCTGGAGGTCGGGACGAGGACAAAAGACACATGGGTGTCAGGACATTCTCCTTCCTCAGTGAGAAGCGACAGTTTTAAGTTAGAATTCATGAATGTGCATTTCATTTCAATTTAGCAGGACAGACGCTGTATGTTACGAAAACGTCTGCTCTCTGGTGAGGAGGGGACACGACGGCTGGGCTGTAGCTGCCGCTCGTGGTCAGTAATAGGTTCTAACACGAAGTGACAGCTGAGAGCCGGACTCAGTCTTGCCACATCTCACTCTTGGTCGGCCCTCATGCTTCCCACCCGTGGTGTCAGGGGACCAGGATGTGGGGGCGGGGACGCGGCAGGCCTGCCCGTGTGGCTGCAACCCTGTGCCGGGCCCGTGCCCGTGTCACTCCCGTAAGTCTGGGTACCTGGACTGTCCTCACAGCCAGCACCAATGCCGATGGCCTCCACGAGGCTTCAGCCTCCTGGTTGGTATTGGGGCTGATGCCGATGGCCGGAAGATGTAGCAGTCGGCGGCAGGGGGTGCGGGCAGAGGCCCAGGAGGGCTCTGGGGACAGCACCGTCTGGGCCCCATGCCGCAGGGACAGCAGGACGGGGCAGGGCCCCAGGGCGGGACCACAGCCTTCTCCTGGGATGGTTCTGCCGTGCCTCCCTGTGCCCCCAGCTCCATCCTGGCCGGTGGGCTCTCGGTTGTGTCTACACCTGGTGCTCAGCTCTTGCCTGGGGCAGCATTTGCAGAGATGCTCTGAGATGAAGTCACTGTCCCGTGATTTTAAGGCTGGTCTGAGAAACCTCACTGACAGCAACACGATTCATTTTCTGAAGTTGTTGACGAACAAGATGGAGGCTGTGGGCCCTGGTTATGTATGGGAACCGTCAGGTCTCATTTCTCGGCATCTAATGGGAAGCTTCTTTGTTCTAATTTTCCCTGTCAAGGGACCAATTAATCCAGACTTCCCAGGCCCAGCTGCCATTGGTCCCTTTGGCTGAAAGGGCTCGTCCCGTCAGCCCCTGGCGTCTGTGAATGGGCAGCTAATCAGCACCGCTGGAGAGAGGGCTCCCGGCAGGGGCAGGGCCCTCTCTTCCCTGCCCTCTGTGATTTCACACCTTTTATGTAAAGCAACTTCAGAGCCTTTACCTATTTAAGGAATTTTTCAATTAACATTTCTTTTCCTCGAGAGAGACCAGAGCCTTTGGTCTCCACAAAGGGCCGCTTCCCTTCTACAACAAATGCGCTCGTTCAGTCCACGGCTGAAGGCTCATTATTCAGCATTGATGACGGGCGGCTTCCCTCCCTGATCGATAGCTGATCAGAGCCCAGCAGGGCGTCTCTGCTTCAAATCCGCTGCTCTTCAAACTAAAGTGTCCCTTTCATTAAAAAAATGCCTTGGTTGAGATTTAAATCCATCTAATGGGCCATGTTTAAAAAGGAGAGGAAAGAAGACAGAAATACGGAAAACAGCAGCCACGAAACTGCCTGTTCTCTGGGGCTATTGCATTTGGTGGAATCGGACTTATTTCTTCCAAACACGTTTTTTTATTGCCACAATTTTTGGGTAAATGTTTTATTAATCAACGACATATTTTGATGGAGTTGCTATCACTTCCCATAAAAGTCCATGATTGTTTTGGATCTCCTGAGATTCCCATGAAGGCGGGGTGTGCTCACAGAGTCTAGTCTGGGTGGTGAGATTTGGCCAAGGGTTGGCCGCGTGTTGCTGGAAAATTAGCTGAACTACTTCAGCAGAATTTTCATGTTTGGCGTGGAGGGCTTCTCGCTAGTCTCAGACGGTGGGAGCCACAGAAGGGTGCAGCCCTGCAGGTAAGTGGGGGGCCTGGAGCAGCTATGGTCCAGCAGAAGGTTCCAGAAGATGGGCAGCACACGAGGCTGCCGCATGCTCTGCCTCACAGAGCTCAGGGCCGAGGGGACCAGGGCGGACGGAGCACAGTCTGATGTTCAAGTGTAGGTATTTCTGTGCACCCGTGGTCTGGCCCTCTTATAAAAGACTGGAAAGCCAGTTTGAGTTACGAGTAATCTAACACATCCTGGGAAGCGTGGCATGTTCCGTGGCCTGCGTATTGGGTGCTCCTCAGTCTGAAGCTCCCGGGTTGTACTTCTGTTGCTGGTGGTGGGAGTATCTTCAAGGCTGGCTTGTCACTCAGCGCCACTCAGGGTGAATGGACCCATGGCGACGGGCCCCGTCTCCCATGCCAGTGCCGTAGCCCATGTCGCGGTGAGACTGGGTGTGTCTGGGAAGCTGCTGTTTATGGCAGCACGACAGGGCACAACGAGAACAGCCACAGAAAACGCAGAGTGGCTGGCGAGGTAGAGTTTGTATATACCGTAGCGAGGCTGCCGTGCATCCTGGGAAGCCCTCCCCTGGGCTGACACAGATCCCGGGGTGTTGGCCGGCCCGTTCTGTTAGCCAGGCGCCCCGCCGAAGACAGCTGCCGCTGCCTGAGTGCTGCCCTGGGAGGTGGGCGCACGGCCAGCTCCCCGCGGGACCCGTGTGCCCACACGCCCAAGGCCCCGCAGTACTTCCCGGGGCCTTCTGGACACACCAGGGTTTTTGCACTCTGTCTGACCCTGTGCCCCGTGTCATGCACCCCCACAGTGTCGACGGGCCGGAAGAGGCAGCCCCCGAGCGAGTGCTCGTGCCCACCCAGGACGCGACCCAGAGAAGCCAGACGGCCCTGGGGCTGGAGGACAAACTCGGGTGCTCAGACGGAAGAAAGGCCGACAGCTGGGGCCGACTCCCGACCCCGGGGTGCAGGTGTGTGTGTTCGGGTCACAGCTCCAAGGAAGCCTTGCGTCAGCTGGAGGGTCACACGATGACTCTGTGGACAGATAGGGTGACCGGAATAGTGACAGCGGCACTCACTGTGTGGGGGCCAAGACCCTGCCCTCCTGCTCATGAAGGACATGTTCCTCAGACTGTGTGTTGTGACAGTGAGGTCATGATGGTCCCCAGCGCTGGTCCCACACAAGGGCCGGAAGCCTCTTCTCCCATGAACCAGCTCGTCCCTCATGGCCGGGGGCAGGTGCACGGGCTCACCACATGGCTCTGGCTCAAAGGGCCCGTGCCCAGGCTGGACGTCCCCTCGGGGACAATGACACCAGCACTGCCGGCAGAGGCTGCGACGGTTCCTGGCTGGAGACTTCGGCTTCCGAACAGCTGAGGAAGACCCACGTCTATGGCAAGGACGCCAGCACCCGGTGCTGACAGTCCGGTGGGCCACCGTCAGGGACGTGGGACGCCCCTCTGTCTGCACCCTGCCAAGCCCTGTGGCACATCAGGGAGTTCGAGCATCTGGGACGTAAGACGCGTCCACAGGGATATGACTCCGGGTCCCAAACTCCCTGGGTGGGGACCGATGTCTTCATTGAAGCCACTCAGGAGTCCGGTCATGCAGGGCTGTCAGTGCTGCCCTGGGGGAGACGAGACTCTCTGGTCCTAGTCTTCTTGGGGGAGAGACGGGCAAGCAGCAGGCTGAGAAGCACGGGACACGGGGTCCGGAGGGTCTCCGGGTTTGGACATCCGTCTCACGGAGGAGCAGAGTGCCCGACGAGCAGGGGCTCGAGGGCCAAACTGCTGTTTTAGTTCTTGATTCCCAGGGACCTTCCGGCGGTGAAGGGGCTGCTCTTCCTTCGGCCCCAACACAGTCTGGACACACATGGGACAGTTTCACGGCCAGATGTTGGGCCTCAGTCCCGGGTAGAAGACAAACACTGTAGGAAGCAATGCACGGGGCATCCCCTTGCCGGGCAGAAGGGCCACCGTGAACAAGCCCTTGTCACCTCGATGTCCCATCAGCGCTTGGGGCATAGCTTTCTCCCTCCTCCGGTAGCAAGTTTTTCTGAGCTGCACGGGGAGGGGGCACTGGACTCACTATGTTTCCGCCGCCGCTGGCTGGGGCAGGACCCCCCGAGGTTCTGCTCCTGATGCTTGTAGCTCTGCGTGGGCAGATGTCTGGCTTCAGGTGATAGAAATGGCCCTGTGCCCCCAGGACCCCAGAGGCCAGTCATCTGTGGGGTGCATCAGTGTCCGGCCGGTCTGTGGAGTCAGGTCTCCGTCTTCCCCTGGCATCTGATGGCTGCCAAGTCCCTGTGCCTGAACCCCTCACGCCTGAGCCAGGAGCAGTGTGTGGGGCTCCAGCAGCCCCTGGCCAGCCCCAGGCAGCTTCTCTCTCTGAATTCGTCTCAGGGTCTGGCGGTGGAAGCGCGGTCGAGGTGCGGACGGCGAGCATCCTCTGGACTTGCTGAGCGGACGAGGCTTTGTGACGCAGGCAAGGGTGGCCCACACGGACACATGTCACTGTCACCGTGGCGGTCTCGACGATTCTCTTCTTGTGCCTGGACTTGATCTCAGGGGCCACAGCCTCCCTGTATTACGATTTGTGTCCCCAGGGTGCCCATGACTCCAGGGTGGGGGTGACATCCCCACCCGTCCCCAAGGACTGACTTACTCCCCGACTAAGGTAGCACCTCCTACGAGACAGCGAGCCTGGGACTCTGGGTCGGGGGCTGTCTGCCTCCCTGGGCCGCGGGCTTGGGGAGGACAGCGAAGGGTCACCTCCGGCGCTCCCGGGACAGGAGAGGAACACGAACTCTGTGTTTAAATGGCTCCGCGAGGAAGACGGAGTGCAGGCTTCCTAGCCCGGCTCTGCCTCCCCCCGCGGGACCCGGCCCCTCAACGCCTTCATTTTCCTCCTTCTCTGAACTCTCCCTCCGAAGACCTGCGTCGGAATCGCTGAGGGAAGCTCACACAACTGCAGGAGGAAAAGAACTAGAAAGGACGTAGACAAGTCTAAGTATCCATTTCGCCCTCTGTGGGGAGTTCCTGCTCCCAGACGTGCCTGGGCCGGACTCGGGGAGGGCGCGCCGCGGACTCGGACGGCTCGGAGCCGGCACGGGGCTCTGAGGTTCTCCGTGAGGTTAGGACCCTGCTCCAAGCCAGGCCTCGGGTGGGAACTGCACCTCCCACCAGGAAGACGCACACACTTCGTGCTGTCCGAATGCTGCATTTCGCCCTCATCCCGGGGTTCTGCAAACATCCTGATATTCCCTCCGAAGCACGTGGCCTCCGCAGTTGGCATCCGTGCTTGCTTGTCCCTTGACAACAGCCCTGTCACACGGACACCAAGAAAAGAGCAACTGAGGAGGCGACCGTCTCCCTGTGGTGAGGACCCAGACAGAGACTGTCTCCCTGTGGGAGAGACGGTCTCACGGTGTGGGACCCAGAGGGAGGCCACTTCAGCCTGGTGTGAGCACAGAGACCCCTTGTTCTTATGTGGCTGCTGACAGGAAACCGTCCCTGAGAGGGGGTGGCCGAGCGGAGGGGGTAAGGGGCCAGCAGGGTCCGTGTTGTTCCGTTTCTCCATCTACTTCGGTCCGTGTTTCCTGATCTGAGTTTTACTCTTCTTCTGTGAACAAGTATAGCCATGAGTCTTCTTGGTGTGCAACTGTTCCTCCCACGCAAAAGCGTTTTCCAAACAGGAGTTTGCTCCGCGGCGCCGTCTCTGGGCGTTTCTGCGCGGCTGCTGGTGCGCCGAGGCCCGTGTCTGTGCCATGCGGAGGTGAGTCGTGCGCAAGGACAGCCTGTCAGTCCCTGCCGCTTCGCCACTTTGGAACAGCAAACTCCCCGAGTGTTTTAACTGTTCCCCATTCTCAAGTGTGTGGCTTCTTGGACACTGAGTCCTGGTAAAGGCTTGAAGCAGGCCTGTTGGAAATACAGGAGAAGTGGGTGTGTTTGGGGCATGCACGTGTGTGCCAGGACCGTGCTTGTGGCAGCCAGCAGCGGCCACGACAGACGGCACCAGCACTGGCCGCGTCAGAGGGGACGGCAGCCCCACGGAGTCCTAGGACCCCCGTGTTGAACCTGCGGAGCTCATCCTTCAGGCTCGTGCTGGTTCAGGGCAGGACCTGCCCCGCCTCTGCCCCCACCCGGGGCCCAACTCCCTTTTCCCGATTTCCAGTCACTCCTGTGTAGCTGTGCTCCTGGCCGCCCGCCCTCCTCTCCTTTCTGGGCCTCCCTGGGGTAGCCCTGCCTGCCTCGGCCCACCGCTCACCCTGATGTGCTGTGACCGTCAGCGGGCCGTCATTCGTGTTCCTCCGTCGACCTGGACACGTGTCACCCGTGCGTGTACATGTAACACATGTGACCGTGTGCGCGGGTCACGGACAGATCGGCCGTGCACGCATGAGTGTGCGTGTGTCACGGATAGATCAGCCGCGCATGCATGTGTGTGAGCGTGTCACAGACAGATCAGCCATGCACGCATGTGTGTGCATGTGTACACGGACAGATTGGCCGTGCACGCATGTGTGTGTGCGTGTCACGGACAGATCGGCCGTGCACGCATGTGTGTGCATGCGTACGCGGACAGATCGGCCGCGCACGCATGTGTGTGCGCATGTCACGGACAGATCGGCCACGCATGCATGTGTGTGCGTGTGTACACAGACAGATCGGCCGCACATGCATGTGTGTGCGCGTGTCACAGACAGATCGGCCATGCACGCATGTGTGTGCGCGTGTACACGAACAGATCGGCCGCGCACGCATGTGTGTGCGTGTGTACACGGACAGATCGGCCGCACACGCATGTGTGTGCGCGTGTAACGGACAGATCAGCCGCGGATGCACGTGTGTGCATGCGTACGCGGACAGATCGGCCGTGCACACATGTGTGTGCGTGTACACGGATAGATCGGCTGCGCACTCGTGCACATACTTGCATGTACGCACTTGTGCACATTTCCACTCGGTGCTTTCCATCCCCTAAGGTCAGAGCAGATGTGGAAATGGACCCAAACCACCCCCTCCCAGACTGCCCCGGTCCAGCGCTTCTGCCCTGAGAGCGGAGAGGGCTGTGCTGGCTGCTGTTTGCCCCGTGGCCAGAAGGCCGTGTTCCTGCAGGGAGCGCCCGGCCTTGCTGAGACCCTCCTGTCCTAGACGCTGACTGCAGGTACCTCCTCTCACCCCCTCTGGAAACACACGGCCGCTCGGGAGTTCTGCCTGTCCGGTGTGCTGCGGGCCACACACCCTCCCAGGCTGATGCTGGGTCCTGGTCCCCGCCCAGTGGTGTCGATGGTGACGGTGTCCCGGCAGATGTCAGTGCTTCGGTTCTAGCGTTCGATCCGACAGCAGAGCTCTGGGGAGGAGTCCGTAGGGCGATGAGGACGTGAGGAGTGGGTGCCCACTGCCCAGCAGGCGTTGGACGCCCAGGGCTGGCATTGTCTCAGCCTTCCAGGAGACCTGTTGGGGCTTCTACTTTCTCTCCCTGAAAACACGCTGCTCTATCACATGTAAATAAAACTGACAACACCTCCAGAGCTGCTGTAGAGAGCGTTCTAATGCCTGGTTCCTGTCTTCTCCCCATCAAAGAGCCAGGACACATTTCTCACCATTGTTCTCTGTCACCAGAATTTTCTTTTTTTTTTTCCCTTCAGATTTATTTGTGTATTTGAGGGAGAGAATCTCAAGCAGACTTCAGGCTGAGCACGGAGCCTGACACAGGGCCCGATCTCACGACCCTGAGATCATGAGCTGAGCGGAAACTAAGAGTTGGTCATTAACCAACCGAGCCACCCAGGGGCCCATGTCACCAAAATCCTCACTTGAATTTTTACAAAAGCCTTTGTTTTGTAAAAATCTGCTTGATGTAGGATGAAGGGCAGCGTACGGCTAGGTGGTCAGAGGGACCCGGCATCCTGTTCGCGGGGAGTGAGGCAGCTTTCCACACGTGGGACTCTGAGGTCAGACCAGTCCTGGGCAAATCCGACTGCGGTGGCCCCCAACGGGGCACAGTTGTGTTCTGTGCACACACGGGGAGGAGGGAGTGGGCGGCAGAAGGCATGAGCCTGTGGCTGCCGTGTGAGGACGGCCGGTAGATGCGCTCTTACAAGCTCTGGGGAAGTGTGGCCGGCGCATGGTGGCCTCGAAGCTGCAGGCGCACAGTGTCAGCCCGTGTGCTGGCGCCAGTGTCTGTGGCAGGACAGAGGGGAGGGCGCGCCCACAGCCTCCCAGGGCCTCCTTCTTGAACACGCCGAGTTCAGCTTTTAGGAGTTTGCTGAACACACCTTGAAGTTGCACTTTTCCCGGGGCAGACTAAAGACTGCCCGTTACAGGCAAGGCGGTGGCGAGGGTCATGCGAACCACAGGGCTGTCTTGGGAAACAGCCCCTCTCCTGCATCCCTCAGCGTGGCGTCCTCGGGGGCGCGAGACCAGCCTGTACACGTGGCACGTCTGCTGGTCACAACATCCGCGTGGACCTCGTGGGTGCTGGGAGCAGGGTCGCCCCGACGTCAGGCTCCAGCGGCAAGCGCGAGCTCGTTGGGGATTTGGAGAGAAGGCTTAGGAGGTGGACCGACCCTGACTTTCGTGGCCACGACTCTTTCCACCGGTGTGAGCATCACTGATGGGTACCCGGAGTCAGACACCGAGCTGCAGCCCAGGTGGCCAGCAAGCAGACATGGGGCACACCCGATAGGCCTCGGGCATGGTCCTGGCTTTCCTGCGGCCGCCTGGTGGCCCTGGTACGTCCCAGAATACCACTGTCTCCTCACTACGCACAGCGAGGGCATTGGCTCAGACAGTGATGTCTCCCACCGCGGGAGCCGTGGTCGCTCGGGGCGGTTTGGCACTGAGACCTTGTGTGAGATCCCTGCCCAATGCTCTGGGCCGTGGCAGCTGATGGCAGCTTCGAGGAGACCCACCCTCTCTTTGTAAAAGCATGACAAATGATTCAGTTTAAAAAGCCTGTGTTTGTCGAGGCCCTTCATTAAAGGAGACGGAACCCAACATCTGGGACGTGCAATGGCCACGAGGTTCTCAGTGAGGCAGAGCGGAGCCCGTAGACGCCGTGCTGGCCGCACACCAGGGACAGGCCCCCGCGGGCCCCATGGCCTGTGGCCTGTCCGTCCCCTCCGGCCACCCACCAGCCCCGGGAATGCCAGCACTGGCCGTGGCAGGAGGCTCTCGGGGGCGGGTGCAGGGCCCGCGCCCACGTGGAGGGAGCGGCTTGGGCTCCAACAAGCCGGGGGGCCGCGCTTCTGAAGGTGTTGGTCTGGGGAGGCAGCGCTTTGGTGCGGAGGCGGGGGCGGGAGGGACGCGGCTTCTTGTCACCTGGGCTCTTCCCGGCAGAGAACATTCCTGCGGGCTGACAGCAGGCTTCCGGGCAGGGTCGCGGTTCGGGTCGCACACCCCTGGAGGTGAGACTGGCCCGAGCCGACCCGCGGCGGTCATGCACCTGCGCGCTGACTCAGCTTCCAAGCGGGAGCCCCTTCCCCCTTTCCAGGACCTGAAGGAGGGGTGCCAGCTGGCCCCCTGGGTTTCGGGTTGACAGCCTGTGGCCCAGGAGCTTCCCCTCCTGAGTCACGGCCTCCGAGCCGTCTGCCTGGGGAGCGGCCGGGTCTCGCGCCAGGCCCCGCGGGCCCCCGGCTCAGGCTGGGACAGGCCGGGCGGGCGTGAATTCCTGAGCTGTGTACCTGCGCCCAGAGTACATCCTGCCTCCAGCACGGCAGGAATTTGGGGCTGCAGGCGAGAGCTAGGAATGCAGGGCAGAGGGAAGGTGAGGCGATCTGAGCGGCCGCACGCCCACCGAGAGCGTGCGCGGACCTGCGCCGACCCTGTGCCCAGCGCCCGGAGGGCAGGGCTGCCAGCACGGGCGGCAGAACTCCCAGTGACCCGAGAGACAAGCGGCGGCCTGCCGGTCCACGTGCTGGGAGCGAGGGCGGGCGGCAGCTGAGGCCACGGAGCTGGGGCCACGGAGCTGGGGCTGGGAGCTGAGCCGGTGCCCACAGACCGCCCTGCCGGGAGCCACACTGTCCCCAGGTGGCCTCTCCCCGGCACAGACCCCGGGGTCCGGCCCCATCAGAAGCGTCTAAGACGCTGCCCGACCCTTGGCCCCGACGAGAAGGTGGGCAGGTTAGCACAATACTCCACCTGGTCCCGTCTTCCTTGAAAGTCTGTTCTCACCTCTTGCTTTGGTCCCCAAAGTACTGTGGAAGGGCCCCGCTCGGCCTTGGGGAGACAGTGCATGCACATCCGGGGGTGATGCCGGGGGACCGTGCAGGATCCCATGAAGGTGCTGAGGGTCGGGTCTCTGTGCTGGGGCCCTGGGGCCGCCCGCAGGCCACACACGTGCTCTCAAGAGGTGTGGTTCTGGGTGTTTTCCGGGCACCACCATCCCCTGTGAGCACGGACCCTGGAGGTCAGGCGGGTGGCCCCTCCGGGACCACTGTCCACGGCCCTTCTCCCTTAGGAGTGCTGCTGACCGACCGGACCCCTGTCTGTTCCTGAGCTGAGAGGTTCAACACATGGAGAGCCCATGGGGACACGGCCACAAGGGGGTGGAGATGGTGGTGGGTCCGGCCAGGCCAGGCCCGCATACCCGAAGGACAAGCCCACTCTGCCGCATTTTCTGTCACGCTGCGCAGGACTCCCAGAGTTCCTTGTTTCTCTTTGGTCCGGAATCTTCTCACCCATCGCGACTCTGTCTGGACTTTCTTCTCAGTTGGAACCTGGAGAAACCCTGAGTTAAGGGGCCTCTTGTTCTCCAAGCGTCTCTCCAGCCTGCGTGGTCTCGAGCGCACCCTGCCTGGTGGCCCGTCCTCGGGCCCCACGAGGGCCAGGGCTGTGCTGTTCCACGCCGAGCAGGCACTTCTCTACACACAGACCTGTGACGGGAGCCGCAGTCCGTTGGCCGCCTCCACTGATGAGTCTGTTTTCTGGAAGTCATGTCTCTGCGATCTGAGCCTCGACGCCAGCAGCCTGAGACCCAGAGTCGCACGCTCTACTCACTGAGCCAGTCAGGGGCACCGACAAATCTGTTTTTGAAACAGCCCGGAAATGCGGGCATCGACCACCTGCACGACGTAGACAGTCGTCACTCGGTGGCTCCTCGCCTCACTGACCCTGGGCTTCTGCACACGGAGCCACCGCTGCCTCCTGCCTGGGACGCAGCCTGTCTTCCCGGAGTTGGGCACTGAGCCTCCATGGGGCCGGGCCTGTGCCCCCTCAGCCTGTCGTCCTTAAATCTGGTCTGCGTCTGCTCACAGGTCCCTGCGTCGACTGTAAGGTGACCGTGACCCCAGACGTGACCAGTCAAGTCAGGACCACCGTCCTGCCTCCCGGCGCAGGGGGCTTCCCGGTACCCGTGGTGGCTACAGGTTCCTGCTTATCCCACAAGTGCGAGTCCCTGGTACACGGTGGGGAGTGGGGGTCCTATGGCCTCCCTGATGGTCCGCAGTTGGGACCACAGCTACGGCAAGCCGGCAAAGATGGCGGTGCCCAGTGTGGCGCTGTGCCTCTGGGTGGCAGCCTGGGGCGGGGAACGGGGCTGCAGACCCTCTCCCTTTCGCATTTGCTGTTATTCACAGAACGGAAGGATGCTTCCGTCAGTCCCGACGCCGCCGGATGGGCTCTCCTCCCGCACGGAGCTATGTGGTCAGGTGGACAGAGCCAGTCTCGGAACTGCCACGCTGGGTGAAATCACACCCGCTCTGATTATCGACCTTAGAGTTTGGGCAGGCTGGAGAGGAGCGGCCGGGTCTGTGTGGGGTTGGGGGGTGCTCTTGGGGCTGCGAGCACCAGGAACAGCTCCCATGAGCTCCAGACACGGCGCTCGAGGCTCGCGGCTGCTGCCGACGGAGGTTGGGCGCGTGTATTGCCTTGGCTTTGCACAGCAGAGTTCACATTGATCTTAAAATGTGAACCCGGACAAGGTGGCATCGGGAGGGAGACAAACCATGAGACTCTTGATCTCAGGAAACAAACCTAGGGCTGCCGGAGGGAGTTGGGGGTAGCGGTGGGGAGGCTGGGTGAGGGTCACTGGGGAGGGTACCTGCTATGGTGAGTGCTGGAGCTGTGTTCGCCTGATGATTCACAGACCTGTACCCCTGGGACAAATAATACATAATATGTTAATAAAAATAATTAAAAAATACACACGAGCCTCCACAGAGGCCCCTGAGCTGGGGGACAGGCTCCCTCCTGAAGGACAGCTACTCCTTTTTAGGTATTTTTTGTCCTGCACGGAGCTGGGAGAAGTGTTCGCGCCACGTGACGTGAGTTGCATGAGCCGACACAGGAAGTGCCTGGGGTGCGGAGTGTTTCTGGTAACGGGGTTGCTGCCTCCTGGGTGCCTCTCCAGGCAGGCCTCTGGTCCCAGGACTATCCTGTCCCCCCCCTTCCTGGGGTCTACAGAAGACCTGCCTAGAGCGTTGCTCTCATAGTGCTGGTGCATCCGAACCCACAGATGTAGTTTCTGACATGACGAGACCCCGGCCTGACCCCACTGCCGGGGAGTCAGTGCCCCCAGCCCTGTCGCTCTTGGGCCTGTGAGGCTTCCATGGCCCCTTCTTGGACGAATCCCAGAGGGCATCCTCGGGCCTCGTGAGATCAGCTTCCCCAGTGGGCGTGACTCTCCTTGTTACACGTGCGCACCCCACAAGCAGGACCCCAGCGTGACTGGGTTGGTTCTCCTGGCTGGGTCGTGTGTGCCCTGCGCCCACGGGTTGCATGCGCTCCGGGGTGAAGTGTGCCATCTCTGGGTCTCTGCAAGCTAACCCCGTAGGAGAGAGCATGCTTGTGCCAGTCCCTGTGGCAGGGACAGGAGGGAAGTGCTTCCTGGGGAAGGGTCACCCCTGAAACCCTGGGTCTGGAGGGTGAACGGGAGCGTCGAGGTGGGCCCAGAGGGGGACGCAGCAGCCGGAGGGCAGGGCCGGACTCAGGATCTCGATCCTGGCTGGTCTCAGTCTGAGGGTCATTGGCCTTTCTGATAACGCCGCTAATGAGTGTTGAACTAGTAGCAGCCGGAGTGGACGTTACAATTAGGGTCAGTCACTAAACTCCTACAGCTGGCGCGAGTGACCAACTGCGAAACGCGGCTAAGGCTAAGAAGGGTGGCTCAGGAGGGTCTCCAGCTTCCAGGGATAGTGCTGAGACGCTAACAGGTTAGAAACTTGGACCCATTTTAGGAACCGTGTTCCTTGTCTCCCACATGTAACCACCTGAACTCGGGGTCTCCCCTTGCCCGGCCAACACCATCATCATGGCCCTGAGCCAGCCTCTGGTCTGGGTGTCTCTCCTTCTGGACAGTTCTGCTGTCCCAGCCTGCGTAGGGACGTCCGTACCCACGGTGCTCAGGTCAGTGCGCCGTTTCCAGTGTCAGGTAACTCCGGGGTTTTCCTCGGCTGGAAACGCCCTCAGTTCGGGACCAGCTCAGTCACCCCCGACCAGAGTGACCTCCTTCCTCCCTGTGTTACGAGGAGCCGGAAGGGTTCTTCCTCCTTCTTAACCGGGGAGTGAGCAACTCCTGGCAGAGGTCATGCTGTGCGTTTGGGACCCTCTACAGAGCACAGGCAGGTGTTCAGCGGAACCAGATGCACCTGTGCTCCCAGTGTCTGAAGTGACCCGTGTCCTGATGCGTGGGAGTCGCACGCTTTGCCGTGACGGAGTGAAAGGGTAAAGGCGCACGTGCCTCAGGTGCCGGGATGTCTTCAGCCCCGTTCTCAACCTGAAGGTTGCAAAGGACACGGTCACCCGGTGTGCACGGGTCATGGAGGGGAGGAGTGTATCCTCAGGACCTCTTTTCCGGAGCTTTCTCCCCATTCTTCCTCGTCTCACGGGGAGGAACTTGCTCCTTTCGAAGGGAAGGGCACAGCCCACGTTGCACTAGGAGCCCCATTGCTGAGTCCGAGAGAAGGGCTGCGTCCTGTGAGGGGGTCTGACGCGTGTTCCTGGGCTCTCCAGACCGTGTGCCCCGCGTAACTGTCAGAGTTCCGAGCCTCGTGTGTCTGGGCACAAGCGGCATGATTGGCTTCTGCTTCTCATCGAGCGATCCTCCACGGCTGCTTGAGTCCGGGGCATCTGTTAGCGCACTGAGGGCTCAACCGCAGCCTGCTCCAGGGCCAGGCCGGCCCCCCCCCCAGAGGTTTCCTGCACACGGGACCTCTGGTGTGCACCCGCGCTGCCCACCGCCTGCTGTCCCGGGGGAGGACTCTCTCACACTGTTATGGGGTCCTGAGTAGACGTCCTTTTCCTGTTGGCTTCACAGGGGCTTGAAGGCCCCAGGCCGTCCTCCAGGCTTGTTGAAGTCGTTGGCTCATTCGGCCTCACGACAACTTTGCAAGGGAGACACGGTTAACATATCCCTTTTGGGATGAGCAGCCCAAAGAATGTCACGCATCTGGTGTGTGTGGCAGATCTGGGATTCGCGTCCAGATGGCCTAAACCCCAAACCCTGAACCACCACCCACCATGATGCTCCTGGTGGACCCAGATCCAAACCCTGAGTCACTGTGGGTTCTTTGCCGAGATGATAGGCTTCAGGATTTGGTGGGAGCAAGGAAATTTCAGTTAAAATGACTTTCTGGCATGGAACCTCCTGGTAGAACAAAGATGACAATGAGCCTGGAGGAAAGTGAGCATGGTCAGGTGCCTGGGCAGCGCTGGGTCTCATGGGGTCCAGCTCTGCTCCAAGGTCCTGCAATCCGACTGCCTCCGGTCTGAGCAAACCCTGCTCAGGGTCTCTGCCGTCCCACAGAGCGCCTGAACCTCTCTGTGTCCAGGAGAGCCGGTCGTCACGTCCTGGGTACATGCGTCATCCTCCTGTTTCCCACAAGTAGCTCAGCCTCCCCGGGCTGGTCTTCAGAGAGTGCGAATCTGTCCTTCAACAGACAGCCGCGTGCAGAGACCACGCTGCGAGGGAGAGACACCGCATACCCCCAGCGAGGACACTGGTGTGTGACGGCTCGACTGGCTCAGACAGGGCTCCTGCGGCCACGCTGGCGAGGACCCTCCTGCAGGTCTGGGTGCCCCGTCCATCCCCATGGCCCTGGGGTGCAGTGACCGGGCGTCCCGGCCTGGGACGGACGCCTCTGGGTCTGTGGTCTCCAGCACGGGCTCGGCTGTGCCGCTCTCCCGCCGGCTGTGGCGCGGATGTCCTGGGGGTGCTGTGGCTGGGGCCGCCCCCGCTCAGCCTCAGGTTTCCCCAAACACAAACAAAATCCCATGTGTCCAGGGCAGAGACTGAATTTCAGCGTTTCCACATTCCTACCGTGAACAGAAGCCAAAGGAAACCCAGTGGAGGATAAGCCTCCGTGGGTGGGGACAGGACTGTGGGTTTGTTTTACTTTGTTTTCAGTTTGGCCTCGTGTTCTCTGGGAAAAGTGATCTGTTTGATTCGGATGGCAGCAACAACCGGGCTCCCGTTACACACGAGGGGAACCGGATCTGCCCCCAGGGACGGGCGTGTGGATGAGGAGCTGCTCAGGGTCGGACGGCCCCGGAGAGAGCAGCGCCTGCCGCCTTGCCCTGACTCAGAGAGGGAGCCTGCTGGAGGAAACCGGAGAACCGGGGCCTGGCGCTCCCTCTGGACTCCGGAGCCTGCGGGGCCGCCTGAAAGTACGAGGTGGGAGCACCGTCTCCTGACCCTTGGAGGCGACACCCGTGAGAGGGACGCACGAGGGGTCCTGTGGGGTCCGTCTCCCGATTCCCAGACTCTCCCGAGAGCCCTCGTCCCCGGGAGAGGGGCTTCCTTGCCAGCTTGTCCCATTAGCTGGGAGCTGGGCCACACCGGGGCCGGATAAGTTGGCGGAGACTCGTTCTGGTCAGAATCTTGCGAATCCTGCTTGTCTGTGTCTCTGAGCGGCTGGGCCACCAGTTCCGAGTCTGGACTGGGTGCTTGGGGCTCGGAGGGGCTCGGAGGGGCTCCTTTTCCCTGGACTTTGCTGTCCTTCCAGAAAGTCGGGCTGCGGCCATCAGCACGTGGGAGTCGGGTCACCGGGCCACGGGGCGAGATGTGTCTTCAGGGCAGTACCTTGCGCTCGGCAGAGTGTGCTCCCGTGTGCTCCCGCGGCCCCCAGGCCGGGTGCTTCCTCCCCCCACCCCCCGCACTGTGCTCCGCGGGCCTCAGCCTGGACCTCTGTGCCCTGAGATGCCTCCCGCCTGCTGAGCAGGGCTAGGTCTTGGGGCAGCGGTCCCAGGCCCACAGGGGGCAGGTCTCCCTCCACCCGGGAGCGGGAGGCCATGCTGGGTGGCTGCGACCGTCCTGGCTCTGGGCCCGTCAGCTCGCCTCTGTCGTCCCAGGCCCCTTCTGCGCGCAGCCGTGTCAGCTGCGCGGATGCTCCTCACCGTCTCTCTGGCTCTGGTCTGAGGCACAGCCGTGGGCAGGGCTGTCACGGGGGGACGGACGCAGAGCCCAGACCCCAGGGTGGGGGCCAGTCTGTTCCCCGCAGCCAGCAGAGGGGACAAGAGTTGGCAGGAGTGTGTTCCCAAGTACGCAGAGCACGGGCACGCGCGCTCACAACCGCTCACACCCGCTCACATGCCTGGTCGCAGACACCGTGAGCGCCCGCAGCGCTCCTTGTGGTGTGTGGGGCCCGAGACGTGTCCTGGGGCCTCCATGTTCTGGGCCGTGAACCCTCACCGTGGCACCCCAGCAGAGCGCTACAGATGAGGGGCGAGAGAAGCAGCCCCTTCTCCGTTCCGAAGAGAGTTTCGTCAACGAAATGAAGGTAATTGTTAAAACTCTACTGGCATTTTTCAGATGTAAGAGGTTAGAGCCGAGAACACGACCACGTCCACGGACGCCACGAGGCTGGGAGTCCCTGCTGGCCTCTGAACTTGCAGGGCGAGCCGGGTCGACCTCGCAGGGCCGGCTCGGGACCACGGGCGGAGCGCCCTCCTGCTGTCTCCCGCGGGGAGGCCCTCCCAGCCGGCGGCTCAGCCCCCAAACCTACAGAGCACCCCTCGCACCTGAGGAGGAGGCATGGGGAAGCTTGCCCGGGCTCTCCTGGCTTACAGGGAGGACAGAGTCACCCAGGCCCTGTTGTGGGCGGGTCTGACCTGCAGGAGGGTCTCTAAGCTGGGAGGGGGGTCAGGCTGCGGAAGGGTTTGTGCCTAGTCCTCGGTGGCCAGTGGCTGCCCCCTGGGCACTGGTGCAGACAACCAGCGTAAACCATTCCTCCGTATTTGGTTTTCTGCCAGCAGATTCCTTGGGAGCCGGATTCGTCCCTGTCTGCCGAGGGAGACCCATCTGTAGGCTCTTCATCTTTCTCCATGGGGGCATCGTGGCCCTTCTGAGTTCAGGCCCACCGGTTTCCACCGGGCGCAGATGGGGGACCCGCCACGCTTCTGGGCACTGCAGGGGACTGGGCGACCTTGTCGGTGAAGGCGTTGGAGGAGGGTAGGGCGTGCCGGTGTGGACTCACAGGGAGTAGCAAGAGATGCGGGGGAGGCCCCTGTGGGAGGGCAGGGGCTCCGCCCTCTGCCCCAGCAGCCCCAGGTGTCTGTCACATGGAAGAGGCTGACCAGCTCTGTGCCAGGCCTAGAGGGGAAGCTGGCCTGGACTGCTCCCACTCGGAGGGCTCTGCACAATCCGGTGGGACACCTGCTCCCAGCGGCCTCAGGAGGGCTCTGAGGTCACTGTGTCGGCGACCTCCGTGCTCAGCCTTGTGTGGGTCCCGCCAGCCGTGCATGCCCTGTGACTCCATACAGGGTCCAAGGGAGCCCTGCAGGTGGCCCTCTGACCTGGAGTCTGGTCACCCAGATCCTGCCCTCGGGTGGTCCTGCATCAGCTGTGCCAGCCCCTTCCCTGGGAGCCAGTGTCTGCTCTGTGCTTTGGCTCCCAGGGTCCAGATGCTGGGAGCACAGAGCTGTTCCTACGGGGCCCCAGAGCCTGACTGGCACATTCCCACGTAATCAGCCCAGTGGCTGCCTTGTGTGTCCCGGGACAACATTAGGCTGGACCAGAATGACTCCCTGACCCTCGTCCTACGTCAGGCTTAGTTTGGCTGCGGTCAGGGTCGGCAGGAGAGCACCAGTCAAAGGCTCCTGTCGCACGCGCCGTGTGACAGGGGAGTCGACAGAAGGATGACGCCGCCTTCCTCAGCGTCCGTTTCTGCACCTGGTTTTCCAGTTGAAGACGGGAATGAAAAAGCTCTGGGAATTTCGATGGAGGCGGACCTCAGGTTGGATTTCTATCTCGTTTTCACGATGATGGCTTCGTTTCGTTTTCTAATCTGTCTCGGTTTGATTCCGACAACCCATGTTGGTGAAAACACTGTCCGTTTTACTGAGGTCTCAAAATGTATCGATACACACAAATACGCTAGTCATCGTTTTCTCTCATCACAGCAAACATTTACCTATTGAGCAGCGACAATAAAACAGTTTTTGAGGACTGGGAGGTCATTGCCTCCAAACGGTAGTTTCCGTGAAAGAGTGTGTCCATCGCATGTGCTGCATTGAATAATCTCCGTGCAGGAACAGATAGAAAGGACGTCTCTAAGGATACTAGTTGTGAATACTGGCAAGCACCACTTTGTGGAAAGGCTGTGTTTCCAGAGGGTTCTGGGAGGGTGCGCAGCGGGCACGAGGCGTCGACCTCCCCCTGTGTGGCAGGTGCTCAGGCGGAGGCTGTCTGATGCGACAGTTTCGGAACTCGGGAGTCCCCGCAAGGCCTGCGGCGGAGGCACGGGCAGTGACGTGTGGGGAACTTGTGGCTGTCAGCTCCTAGCACAGCGGCAGCTACCCATGCCTCTCCCTCAGCCCCCGCGGCAGACGGCCGTGCACTCAGACTGCGGGAGCCCAGCTGGGCAGCAAGGAGCCTGTGCTCTGAATGTGAGCCCCGTGCTCTGCGCACAGGCTCAGACACCGAGGAGCGCAGCCACCGCTGGTGCCCCCCCATTGCTGTAAACCCATCTCCCTTTGGCTGGAGGGACAAGGGGGTTTAAAGCTCTAGCTCCTGTCTCCCCCTTGAGTTTTTGCTTTTTCCTCTTTTAGAAGTTGGGCATCAAAGACTAAGACGTCAAACACAACTGCATATATGGGGATAGAAAGAGAAAGTACCCGTGCGCGCCCATGAAGATGCTCAGAAAAGATGGGTCATCACGTCATAGGAAGACATTAAATTCATGTCTCAGGCTGATCCTCAGCACAGACACAACCCACAAGAAACCAAAGCAAAAACAAGCAAACAGAAACAAAAAGCAAATTCTGGGAAAGGGGGAGAATCTGATTTCCAGAGTTAGCACATTACGCAGTTCAAATGTTCTATGGTTAAATACATAAATAAATAAATAGTATACAAAGAAACATGAAAGCATGGTTCATTCAAAGGAAAAAAAAATTCAATGAAAACTGCCTCCAAAAAAATTCTAATGACAGATACATACTAGAAAAGGACTTTATTATTATTTTTTTAAGCATACAGAGTTTTATTAGTGTCAGGTGTACACTACAGTGATTGAACAATTCCGTACAACACCCAGGGCTCATCACAGGCGAACTCCTCTGCCCCATCCCCCACTTCCCTCACCCCACACCCACCGCCCTCTGGTGACCATCAGTGTGTTCTCCATAGCCGAGAGTTTGCCTCTCTTTCTTTCACCTATGATCGTTTGTTTTGTTTCTTAAATTCCACATACGACAGAAGTTATATTGTCTATCTCTGACGGACTTATTTCGATTAGCACAATACCCTCTAATTTCATCCATGTTGTTGCAAGTGGCAACACTTCATTCTTTTTGATGGCTGAGTAGTATTTCAGTGCATATCTACCGTGTCTTCGTTATCCACTCGTCTGTCATTGGGCATACGTGGGCTGTTTCCATATCTTGGCTACTGTAGCTACTACTGCGGTAAACACCCAGGTGCACATACCCTTTGATTTTGTTTTCTTGTATCTTTGGATAAATCCCAGTAGTGCAATTGCTGGTTCATAGGGTAGTTCTGTTTTTAACTTTTTGAGGGAAATTCATGCTGTTTTCCAGAGTGGCTGCTCCAGTTTGCATTCCCACCAACATTGCAAGAGGCTCCCCTTTCTCTGCATCCTCTCCAACACCTGCTGTTTCTTGCGTTGTTGATTTTAGCCATTCTGACAGGTGTGAGGCAATTATCTCCTTGTAGTTTTGATTTGCATTTCCGTGATGATGAGTAATGCTGAGCATCTATTCATGTGTCTGTTGGTCATCCATATGTCTTCTTTGGAGAAATGTCTGTTCATGTCTTCTGCCCATTTTTTTGGACCAGATTTTTTGATTTTTGTGTGTGGAGTTGTATATGTTCTTTATATATTTTGGGCGCTAACCCTTTGTTGGATATATCATTTGCAAATATCTTCTCCCATTCTATAGGTTGCCTTTTAGTTTTGTTTCCTTCATTGTGCACAAGCTTTTTATTTTGATGTAGTCCCAATAGTTTATTTTTTGCTTTTTATTTCCCTTACCTCAGGAGGGATGTCTAGTAAGAAGTTGCTACAGTAGATGTCAAGCATTGCTGTCTTCAATGATTTTTTTGTGTGTTTGGTTTCAGGTCTCACATTTAGGTCTTTAATCCATCCTGAATTTATAGTTATTTTTTATTTTTAAAATTAATTTTTTTCTCAAGTTTTTATTTAAATTCCCAGTTAGTTAGTATATAGTGTAACATTAGTTTCAGGAGTAGACTTTAGTGATTCATCACTTACATAGACCACCCAGTGCTCATCCCAAGTGCCCTCCTAGCCATCACCCACTTAGCCCATCTTTATTTTTGTGTATGGTGAAAGAAAATAGTTCAGTTTCTTTCTTCTGCATGTGGCTGTCCAGTCTTCCCAACACCATTTGTTTGAGACTGTCTTTGTCCCATTGGATGTTCTTTCCTACTTTGTTGAAGATGAGTTGACCATATGGTTGTAGGTTTATTTCTGGATTTTCTATTGTTCCATTGATCTATGTGTATTTTTCATGCTAGTACTATACTGTTCTGACTACTACAGCTTTGTAATACCACTTGAAATCTGAAATTGTGATGCCTTTCAGCTTTGCTTTTCTTCTTCAAGATTGCTTTGACTATTTGGGATCTTTTGTATTTCCATACCAATTTTAAGATTGTTTGGTCTAATTCTGTGAAAATGCTATTTTGATAGTGATTGCATTTAATGTGTAGACTGTTCAGGGTAGTGTAGACCTTTTAACAATATTTATTTTTCTGGGCACGTGCACCAGAAAGTTTGTAGCAGCAATGTCCACAATAGCCAAACTATGGAAAGAATCTAGATGTCCATCAGCAGATGAACAGATAAAGAAGATGTGGTATATATACAATGGAATACTATGCAGCCATCAAAAGCAACAGAATCTTGCCATTTGCAATGACATTTGCAATGATGTGGATGGAACTAGAGGGTATTATGCTGAGTGAAATAAGTCAATCAGAGAAAGACAGTTATCATATGATCTCTCTGATATGAGGAATTTGAGAGGCAGGGTGGGGGGTTGTGGGGGGTAGGGAAGGAAGAAATGAAACAAGGTGGGATCAGGAGAGATACAAACCATAAGAGACTCTTAATCTCATGAAAGAAACTGAGGGCTGCTGGAGGGGAGTTGGGGGTAGGGATGGGGCGGCTGGTCAGGGACATTTGGGAGGGTACGTGCTATGGTGAGTTCTGTGCAATGTGTAAGCCTGATGATTTACAGACCTGTACCCCTGGGGCAAATAATATATGTTAATAAAAAACCCAAAAACCCACAATATTTTTCTTCCAGTCTGTAAGCATGGAATGTCTTTGCATTTCATTGCATCATCTTCACTTTTTTTCATCCGTGTTTCACAGTCTCCGGAGGACAGGTCTTCCACCCCCTTGGTTAGGGTTATTCCCAGGTATGGGATTATTTTTGGTGCAATTGCAAATGGGATTGTTTTCTTAATTTCTCTTCCTGCTGCTTCATTATTGGTGTATTAAAATATAACAGATTTCTGTACATTGACCTTATGTCCTGTGACCTTACTGAACTTCTTTTTTATCAGTTCTAGTAGTATTTTGGCAGAATCTTTCAGATTATCTACATATAGAACCTTGTCATCTGCAAGTAGGGAAGATTTCACTTCTTCATGATCAGTTTGGGTGCCTTTTATTTCTTTTTGTTGTCTGCTGTGGCTGGGACGCCCAGTGCTTTGTTGAGTAGGCGTGGCGAGAGTGCACATCCTTGTCTTATTCCCAACTTTAGAGGAAAAGGTCTCAGTTTTTCCCCATTAAGGATAATGTAAGGGGTGGGTTTTCATAGATGGCCTCTATTATGTTGAGGTACGTTGCCTCTAAATCTACTTTGTTGAGAGTTTTTATCACGAATGAATATTGTACTTTGTCAAATGCTTTTTCTGCGTGTATTGAAATGATCATATGGTTCTTACCCTTTGTCTTATTGATGTGATGCATCACATTGATTTGTTTGTAAATATTGAACCACCCTTGCAACCCAGGAATAAATCCCACTTGATCATGGTGAATGATTTTTTTTTTTAATGTATTGTTCAATTTAGTTTGCTAGTATTTTGTTAAGGATTTTTGAATCTGTGTTCATCAGGGATATTGGCCTATAACTCTTTTTTAGTGGGGTCTATGTCTTGGTATCAGAGTAATGCTGGCCTCATAGGATGAATTCTATTTTTTTGGAATAGTTTGAGGAGAATAGGTATTAACTCTTCTTTGAATGTTTGGTAGAATTTGTCTCTGAAGCCATCTGGTCCTGGACTTTTATTTGTTGGGAGTTTTTGATTACTAATTCAACTTCTTTGGTAGTTATTTGTCTGTTCAAATTTCTATTTCCTCCTCTTTCAGTTATATGTTTCTAGGAACTTATCCATTTTTTCTATGTTGTCCAATTTGTTGGCATATAGTTTTTACACTATTGTCTTATAATTGTTTGTATTTCTTCTTTTTAAATTTTTATTTATTTTTAAAATTTCTTTTTAGTGTTCCCGATTTCTGTGGTATTGGTTGTTCTTTCTCTTCTCTCACTTGTGACTTTGTCCTTTTTCTTTTTTTCTTGATAAGTCTGGTTAAACGTTTGTCAATTTTACTGATTTTTTTTTTCTCAAAGAACCAGCCCCTGATCATCAACCTGTTCTATTCCTTTTTGGTTTGTTCATTTTGTTTTGTTTTGTTATTTATTTATTTAAGAGAGGGGAGAGTGCACGCCGGTATGTGCACAAGCACAGGAGCGGGGGCGGGGGGGTGCAGAAGGAGAGGGAACAGCGGACTCCCCGCTGAGCAGGGAGCCCAACATGGGGCTCCATTCCAGGACCCTGGGATCATGACCTGAGCCTTAGGTAGATGGTTAACCAACTAAGCCACCCAGGCACCCTTTGGTTTTTGATTTTTAGTTTCTGTATAATTTATTTCTGCCTTAATCTTTATTATTTTCTTCTTTTTGCTGGTTTTCAGTTTTGTTGATTGTTCTTTTTCAAGATTCTTTAGGTGAAAGGTTAAGTTGTTTATTTGAGACTTCTCTTATCTGTTGAGGAAGGGCCTGTATTGCTAGAAACTTCCCTCTTACAACCACGTTTGCTGTACCCCAAAGGTTTTGGACCATTGTGTTTTCATTTTCACCTGTTTCTGCGCACTTCTTTATTTCTCCTTTGATCTCCTGGTTGGCCCATTCATTGTTCAGTAGCATGTTATTTAAAGTCAATGTATTTGTGGTCTTTTCAGATTTTTTTCTTGTGGTTGACTTCAAGTTTCATAGGATTGTGGTCAGAAAAGGTGTATGGTATGACTTTGGTCTTCTTGAATTTGTTGAGTCTTGTTTTATGGCCTAATAGTTGATCTATTTTGGAAAACATTCCTTGTGCACTTAGAAAGACTGTGTATTCTGCTGTTTTAGAATGAAATGTTCTGAATATATCTGTTCAATCCATCTAGTCCAGCGTGTCATTCAAAGCCACTGTTTCTTTGTTGATTTTCGGTTTACGTGATCTATCCATTGATGTAAGTAGGGGTGTTAAGGTCCCCTGCTATGATTGTAATACTATCAATTATTTCCTTTATGCTTGTTAATTGTTTTCTGTATTTGGGTTCTTCCATGTTGGGTGCATAAGCATTTGCACTTGTCACGTCTTCTTGTTCGACTGTGTCCTGGTCGCTCTATCACCTCCTCCTTTGTCCTTGCTCCGGTCTTTGCTTCAAAGTCTACTTTGTCCGATAGAAGTATTCCTGCTCCAAGTTTCTTTTGACACCCATTTGCATGATAGATGTTTCTCGATCCCCTCACTTTAATCTGTAGGTGTCTTTAGGTCTAAATGAGTCTCTTGTAGGCAGTATATACATGGGTATTGTTTATTAAATCCATTCTGTCACCTTATGTCTTTTGATTGGAGCTTTTAGTCCGTTTACCTTCAAAGTAATTATTCATAGATATGTATTTATTGTCATTTTATTATTTGTTGGGGTTGTTTCTAAAGGTTTTCTCTGATTCTTTCTTGTCCTCTCTTTCTTGGTTTGCTGATTTTCTGATTTGAGTTTCTTTCTCTCTATTCTTTGCATATTTTTAGTGGTTTTTGATTGGTGTTTGCTGCTATGTTTGTACCTAACCTCTTCCGTGGACAGCGGTTGACATGAAGTTGATGCCGTTTAAGTTTGCCTCATTCTTTACTCCTCGGCTCCCCATGCCTTAGGTGTATGTTGTCGTATTCTACATCCTTTTATTTTGTGAGTTCCTTGACTGATTTTTCACAGAAATATTCATTTTTACTGCTTTTGTGTTTCTTATCTTCATACTATCGCTTTTGGTGTCTCCTTTTCACTCAAAGAGGCCCCTTTAATATTTCTTGCAGGCCTGGTTTAGTGGTCAGGAACTCCTTGAATTTTTGTTTTAGACAAAGACTTTAAAACAACTTTTAAATATGGTCAAAGGACAAAAGGAAGATGTGGAGAAAGTAAAAAAATGTTGTGTAAATAAAATGGAAATGTCAACAAAGTGGTCAAAAACCTAAGAAGAAGCCCAAAAGACATTCTGGAGTCAAAAGTACAGTAATTGAAATGAAAAATTCACTAAAGTGAACAAAGGCAGGTTTGAACAGGCAAAAGAAATAATTCTTTCTTTTGCCTATTCAAACCTGCCTTTGTTCACTTTTTTTTGCACACTTGAAGATAGACAATGGAAATTCTGGAATCTGAAGAAAGAAAAAGATTGAAGGAAAGCAAACAACTGTGGGCATGGTTGAATGGACAGTATCTGCATCTGGGGGTCCCAGAAGGAGAAAAGAGAGAAGCGGACACAGAAAATGCTGGAAGAATAATGGTCAAAAGCCTCCTAAATCTGATGGAATACATGGACATGAACATCTAAGAATCTCAACATCTGATGGACTACATGGACATAAACATCTAAGAATCTCAACAAACTCTAAGTAAGATGAACTCAAAGAGACGCTCCAAGATACATCATTATCAAATTATTTATAAAAAGGTAACTCATGAAATGGGAGAAAATATTTGTAAGTCCTATATCTGATAGGGGATTAGTATAACATAGAAATAATTCCTACAACTCAATAACAACAAAACCAATTCAGAAATGGAAAGAGGACTGAACAGATGTTTCTCCAAAGAAGACACACAGATGCCCAAAATCTCATGAAAAGATGTTCGACATCGCTGATCATTAGGGAAATGCAAATGAAGACCACAAGATAGAACTGCACGTCCCTTAGGATGGTTATTATCAGAGACCAGAAAACAGCAAGTACTGGTGAGGTTGTGGAGACATTGGACCTCTTGTGTCCTATTGGAGATGTAAAACAATGCAGCTGTTGAGGAAAGCAGTATGGAGGCTCCTCAAAAAATTAGAAATAGAATTTCCTTATGATCCAGCACTTTCGCCTTTTGGGATTTACTCAAAAGAATTGAAAGCAGGATCTTGAAGAGATATTTGTATACCTATGTTCATAGCGGCATTGTTCACAATGGCATGGAAGCAACAAGTTATCTGTTGGTGGATGAATGCCTGGAAAATATGGTATAAACATGCAAGGAGATGTAACCCAGCCCTGAAAAGGAACAGACTTCTGCAACATGCCACAATATGGATGAGCTTCAAGGTCATTATTCTGAATGACATAAACCAGTCACAAAAGGATAAGCTCTGTATGACTGTGCTTATGTGAAGCACCCAAAGTAGTCACATAGAGACAGAAAATACACTGGTGGTTTCTTGGGGCTGGGTATAGACTTTCAGTTTTACAGGATGAAAAACTGTTTCCAGAGTTAGAACTGTTTTCGAGAGTATGGGGATGCACGGTGATCAATCGCGTGGCAATGAGTTTGCATGTGACTTAACCGGTTTGCTTTTAAAAATGGCTGAGATGGTCAGTGTTATGTGTACCTCACCCACAAAACGTCCGTCATGAAGAAAAGGGAGTTTTTGATAGTGTTGCATGAGGTACACTGTGTAAAGTCACATGACTAAAAAATGCTTCCAAAGGTGATAGAAAAACAAAAATATATACAAAACTATATGAAACATGGAGGCAGATTTTGAAGAATATTAATAAAAGGAACACCTAGGTACCCTCCGCGCAATTTTAGAAGAAGAAACTCGTCCACTGGTTTGAGACATCCACGTGCTCCCAACTGGCCACAGACACCTCACTTCCTTCCGCCTGGAGGAGACCCTCTCCCTGAATTCTTATGAAGGTTGCCTTGATTTTCTTCTAGTTTATCACCTCCATGTGTAGCTCTACGTCTCCGAACAATATGTTATTTCATACAGCAAGAGTTTGGCTTCACACAAGTGGACTCGCGCTGTAGTTTCCTGTTGTGACTTGTTTCTTGTACCTGACGTGGAGTTTCTGAGGTGCATGACTACGGATGACATGAAAACGCCACGCTCGTGTGCCATCTCACTGGTGGTGGACACTGGCTATTTCTGTTCTTCTGCTGTGTCGTCGCTGTCCTCTGAGCATTTCCACTCGAGTCTCCTGGTACACTGCTGGTGCCTTCGTCCTGGACTTCCAGCTTCCAGAACCAGGACAAATGGGTTTCTGCCTATCAGCCCCGTCTGTTATAGCAGCTTGAAGAGGCTAAGAGATGGCGTTTCCTTAGTTCTCTGCCTGGAAGTGAGATCGCTGCCCCCAGGGGATGCGCGTGTTGGAGCCTCGCCACGAAGGACCCGAGTTTCCCAAGCTGCTGCATCTGTTCCCAGCTCCCCAGCACGGTGAGAATTCTCACCTTTTCATATCTGATTTTAGTGATCTTTTTGCCAGTCTAGGGTGAAGTCATACACAGTTGTGTTTTAATTCCTATTTCCCTGGTTACTGGTGAGGTTTAAAACACTCTTCATGGTTTATTAGCCATCTGTGTTTTTGCTTCTGTGGAATCTTGCTCACGGCTTTTGCCCATTTTCCTGGCCTTCGTCCCTCTGCTGCTTCTTGAAAGCATCGGGACAGGCGACCTCGCTGCGCCGCGACCCGGCAAACGGCGGGACCTTCCCAGCGCCCGCGCTTCTCCCACGGCGTTCCCTCCGTCCCGGACGCTGCGTCTGTCCCCGCTCTGCAGTTTCGCTGGCTCCGTCTCTGGAGAGCGCCCGTCTGGGACCTCCGCGCCCTCCGCCTGGCTCCTGGCGCGGGCGGCCCCTCGGCGGGCTGCCCCGGGGCGGGCGCTCAGATCCTTCCCGCCGCGCCTCCTCCGAGGGCCTCGCACCCAGCGGCCGCGGCCCCTCGCGAGTGCCCGCGGCTCCCGCCGCTCGTCCGTCGGCGCGGCCCGGTCGCCCGGGCTTGGGCAGCGCAGTCCCACGCTCCCCAGGCCGGACCCAGTTTGTCTCCTTGTCCCGTTTCTGGAGTTTCGCTGTTTCCCTGCGGTCACTGTCTAATGTCGCGGCTGCCGCCGCCTTCGTGCTGCCGCCGCGCCTCGCCGGCTCCGCGGCTGGACGCACCTGCCGTCCGCGTGCGGGGCTCCCGGCTGCCCGTCCGTCCCGAGCCCGCGGGCTTCAGCCGGGCCGCGACCTCCCCCGGGGCAGCCGCTCGGGTCTCTATCCGTGTCCCCGAACCGGCCCCTTTCTTCGCCCTTCGGACTCGGCGACGCGCGCGGGCTCCGGCCCGGTGGCTTCTCCCGCGGTTTGAGGCACAGAAGCCGCGCGCTTTCTGGGCAGAGGAGGGTCCCCGCGCAGCTTCGTTCTGTCGCCGGGAGCTTGGCCTGCGGGGTGACCCGCGCGGTCCGGTCCGCACTTCACCCCGCCTGACCCGGCCTCCGACTCCCTCGTCCGCGGTGGCCTGGCAGGGGCGCGCCCCAGCGACCTCTCCCCGCTCTCGGGCAGGCACGGCTGCCGTTTCCAGAGACCCCTCTGGCTTTGTGGCGTCATTCCTCGGTCCACTGGAGACCGCGGACCGCGACAATCCCCAGCCTTGGTCGCTCCTCTGCCCGCGCTGGTGGTGGCCGCGGACGCAGACAGACGCTGTCCCTCCCGCGTGGCCGTGGACTGACTCGGTTTCCCGGGACCCCTTTATTGACCAGGACGTGTTTCTGTGCAGGGGGTGACCAGAAGGCCGGAGAGATTTACCCCGTGACGTGCTTTCAAACCAGATAATCCTGCAGGTAATTATGTTAGAAAGGGTTTTGTTTGTTTGTTTTTTTTTAAGATTTCATTTATTATTTGACGGAGAGAGAGAGATCACAGGCAGGCCGAGAGGCAGGGAGACAGGGGGAAGCAGGTCCGCGCTGAGCAGAGCCCGACGCGGGGCTCGATCCCAGGACCCTGAGACCATGACCCGAGCCGAGCCGAAGGCAGAGGCTTCACGCACTGAGCCACCCGGGCGCCCCAAATTTCATGTTTTTGAGCAGTTTTACATGCCAGGTTTAAAATTTTAGTGTCCATATGTCAATTATCAAAAAAGAAATAAAATTGACTTTGATATATTTATTTTGTATACTAAACCTTGTTGAACTCACTTCTAGTCCTAGAAGCTTGTCTATTTTTGTAGATTCCTTGGAATTTTCCACATAGGCAAGCATGTCGTCTGCAAATAAGAACAATTTTCTTTCTTTCTCTCATATCTGTGTGCCTTCTATGTCTTTTCTTACCTTATTGCACTGGTATGACCTCCAGCTCTATGTTGAAGAGAGTGGTGAGATCAGATATTCTTGCCTTGTTTCCAGTCTTAGGGGAAAGCATCATTTTTTAATCATTAAGCACGATGTTAGCTGTAGGATTTTATAAATATTCTCCATCTAGTTCAGGAAGTTCCACTCTATTTCTATTTTTAAAAATTAAAAAAAATCATTTGTGAGTGTTAACTTTTGTCAAGTGCATTTTCTGTATCTACTTTTATGGTCATGTGGATTTAGTCTGCTCATTTGTGGATTACATGATTCATTTTTAAATATTGCACTGGCCTTGCATTTCAGGTGCGAGTAAAACATTCTTGGTTATCTTTTTTTATATGTTGTAGAAATCTGTAAGCTAATGTTTGTTAAGGAGTGTTGCATTTATTATCATGTTATTGGTTTGTCATTCCTTTTTTGATATTCTCTTTGACTGGTTTTGGTATCAGGGTAATACTGGTTTCATTAAATCAACTGAGAAGTGTTCTTTTCTGTTTCCTAGAAGAGATTGTGTAGAATTGGTGTTGATTATCCTTTAAACATTTGGTGGTATTCTTCAGTGAAACCATCTGGCCTGGAAACTGTTCTTTGGGGAGTATTAAAATTACAAACTCAGTATCCTTAAGAGTTATAGGGTTATTCAAATTATCAATTTTATATTGGGTGAATTGTAGTAGTTTGCATTTTTGGAGGAACTGGTCCATTTTGTCTAAGTTGGTGAATTCATGTGTGTAGAGTTGCTCATAGTATTCCCTTATCCTATTGGTATCTGCAGGGTTTGTAGCGATATCCCCCATTTTATTAAAGATACTGATAATTTGTGTATTCTGCCTTCTTCAGGCTTGGTAGAGGTCTGTCAATTTCATTGACTTTTCCAAAGAAACAGTTTTTCATTTCATTGGTCTTCTTTATTTTTTGTTTTCAATTTTATTGATTTATACTTGTTACTTCCTTTTGCTTACTTTGGGCTTATTTTGTTTCCTTTTTCTAGTTTCTTGAGCTGGGACCTTAGATTATTGATTTGTGACCTTTTCTATTTTTTAACCTATACATTTTGTGCTATGCAGTTCCCTCTCAACATTGCTTTAGCTGTGCCCCACAGATTTGACACGTTGTATTTTCTTTTCTGTTCAACGTATTTTAAAAAATTTTTATAAGAACTCCTTTTTGACTCATGGATTGTTTAGAACTATTTTTAGTTTCCAAGTGTTTGGCAACTTTTTGATCTTTCTATTATTGATTTCTAGTTTGATTCTACTGTAGTTGAAAAATACCTTCTTTATAATTTCATTTATTTCTTATTTTTGAGTTTGTTTTATAGCTCAGGATGTAGTTACTCTTGGTGTATATTCCATAGGCCCTTGAAGAGAATGTGTATTCTGTTAATGTTGAATAGAGTGCCCTCTAAATGTCTGTTAGATACTGTTGGTTGATTGTATTGTTAAGTTATTTTCTATTTTTGATAATTTTACGCTTGGTTGTTCTAGCTATTATTGATAAAGGCATATTAAAGTCTCTAAGTATAATTATAGATTTGTTTATTCTTCTGGGTATCAGTTTTTGCTTCACATATCTCACAGTTTTATAGTTTGGTCCATACCTATTTAGGATTGCTGTAACTTTTTGGTAGGTTGACCTTTTATCATTATATTATGTCTTTCTCAGTGTCTGGTGATTTTCTTTGCTCTGAAATCTGCTTTATATTAATATAACCATTCCTGCTTTCTTTCTTTTGATTAATGTTTGCATGATACACATATTTTCCATTCTTTTGTTTTTGACCTTTTTCTGTTATATTTGATGGTGATTCTTGTGGACAGCAAATATTTGGGTCATGGTTTTTTTTTTTTTTTTTTTTATTGTTTTTTTTTTTTTTTTTTTTTTTTTTTTTTTTTTTAAAGATTTTATTTATTTATTTGACAGGCAGAGATTACAAGTAGACAGAGAGGCAGGCGGAAAGAGGGGGAAGCAGACTCCCCGCTGAGCAGAGAGCCCAATGTGGGGCTCGATCCCAGGACTCTGAGATCATGACCTGAGCTGAAGGCAGAGGCTTTAACCCACTGAACCACCCAGACACCCCTGGGTCATGGTTTTTAATTCACCCTGCCTACCTCTGCATTTTCATTGGCGTATTTAGATCATTTACATTTAATGTAATTATTGACACATTAGTGCTGAAATCTGTAATTTAATTTTTTCCCTTATTTTGTCTGCTTTTCATTTGTCTATTTTTTGATCTTCCTTTGGTTAACTTAGACATCTTCAAAATTCCATTTTGAATTATGTTTAGTGTTCATTAGTGCATCTCTTTGTATAGCTTTTTAAGTGGTTGTTCTTGGTATTTATATATATATGTAACTTATCACATTATACTGGTGTTGTCATCTTAACAGTGCAAGTATAGAAATCTCTCCCCTTTTATATCCTTTTACTCTCCACTGTTTATAATATTTTATTTACTTATTTTAAAGTATAACATTTTAATATTTTCTTTATTTACATTTAGGACAGCATCAGAGAGTGGTACAATTTTTGCTTCAGCTGTTAAACACAATTCAGAAAACTAAAGAAGAGATGAAAGGCCTATTGTATTAACTTTGCTATATTTTTACCTAGAAAATTCCTTCTTTTATCATTTCCATTCTGTTTAGGGAACATCCATCAGCCATTATTTTATGATAGGTCTACTGAATTCTCTTAGTCTTCCTTTGTCTGAGAATGTCTTGATTTCCTCTTCATTATTTTTTTTAAGACTGTATTTATTTATTTGACAAAGATCACAAGTGGGCTGAGAGGCAGGCAGAGGGAGAGAGAGAGGAGGAAGCAAGCCTGCTGAGCAGAGAGTCCGACATGGGACTCGATCCCAGGACCCTGAGATCATGACCTGAGCAAAGGCAGAGGCTTAACCCACTGAGCCACTCAGGTGCCCTCCTCTTAATTCTTGAAGGACATTTTCACTGGATATAAGATTCTGAATCAGCAGTTCGTTCTTTCAGCATTTGTAAAATATCATGTCACTTCCTTCTGGCCTTTATGATTTCAGATGAGAAATATATGGTTATTCCATGTATTGTTCTTCCCTTAAGGGCAGAATGACATTTTATCTCTGGCTGTTTTCAGGATTTTATTCTTTGTCTTTAGTTTTCATAATTTTAATTATGATCTGACTTGGTTCGGGTGGTTTTGGATTTATCCTGTTTGGGTTTGCTCAACTTAGGAATCTGTAGGTTTACGTTTCTTTCCAAATTTGAGAAGTTTTCAGCTACTTCTTTTTTTTTAATCTCTTTTTCCTCTTCATCCTCTTTCTCCACTTTTTTCCAGGATTCTAGACCGTCAGGCCATCCTCTCTTTGTTCATGATTTGTCCACTCTGAGAGGCATGAGACAGCAGAGAGGCTACTCTTACCAAACTGCCATTCTGTGAGGGTGTGCTTAGACCTGCCTGCTGCCTTCTGTGCATCTCAATACTGGACTGGAATGGGTCCAAATCTCTAACACAGGTGCTTGGAGTTTTTTCCATCTGAAGAGATTCTGTGACTATGATGACAAATACCATTTTTGATATGGCTGGATGACTAAATCAAAGTCCCTGCATTGGGTTTGAACTTATGACCCCGAGATCAAGACCTGAGCTGAGACCAAGGGTTGGACACTTAACTGATTGAGCCACCCCAGTGCCCCATGACTTAATGATTGTATTGCTAAGTCATGTAGAGGTCATTCAGTAACTTAAACATAGGTTCATATACATCAAAGGCATGCAAGGAACAGATTCATTGTGTGGCTCTGTGTTAACCCCAACGCCATCTCACCAGTGCCTTCGTGTCTGGGACAAATGTCTGCTCTGGACTCATCTAGGTCACTGGGCTCTGTGATGGTGATGCTCGTCCCCACAGACTAGTTCGCAGTCCGTAATGGCCGCTTACATCCCCACTCACATTAACATCCTGGAGACCGCAAGATCTGTAACTGCTGACTCCAGATGAAGGCACACAGCCTCCTGGAGCCCTGGTTCTACAGCTCAGCTACTCTGTCCCGCGCGCTGACACACAAATTGGTCGAGTGCCTGCCAGCATACAGCTGCTCCGGAACAGTGCCTGGGGTTTTTGGTTAGAAAACATCTGAAGTTGGTGTCAGTGGAAAAGGCTCCACCTTCATTCACACTCTCACGGTTTGATGGGAACCCTTCCCTGTGTCCCCAGGATTAAACACGCAGAGTCTTGCTCCTTAATTAATCCATGCCCGTAGGTGTTCCCTACTGGCCTCCCTTTGAGTCGTGGGCTCATGTGTTTAGAACAAGTGGGGACATCAGAGAGGAAGCTGGTTCTCTTGCGTGGGGACACGGGGAGGCAAGGGAAGGTGGCTCTGCATGTAGGTTTGCAGCATTGCTGAGAGGGTACTTTCCATGTGAGAAGGACTTCTAAAGAAGTCTTGAAGTAGCTTTTTTTTTTCTCTTTGCCTACAATAAAAAGGCAAGTTTGAAATGTTTTTGGTGAAATCTCATAGGGCTTGTGAGCCATTCTTGTAGGTTGATTTTATATCTTTCTCTCTTTTTAAAAATAAAAGCAACAAGCAATTGATCTGTGTTCACGGTGTACTCAGGAAAGCTGAGTGCTGGAGGGGCCAGTAGGATTGCTTCTGTCTCCAGAGGATGCTGTCTGTTTGTGGAGACACAGAGACACCCAGGTCATGCGTGCTGTGCACATAAGAGGACTCAGCCTTGATTCTGACTCCAAATGGGAAGGGAATTCTGCAGAACTCCATCCGTAATTTTCAAGTTCAAATGAGAAAGAATGGTGTTAGAGTGGATCTTTTTAATTATGGCTTCCGATAGTCTTTATTCCCAACTCTGAGTCAACACTGACAGCTCGCCTTCAGGAGCACACACTTTCTGCCGTCTCTCTGCTCCTCAGGGCTCTCTCAGCAGCAGCCGTGCTCCTTCTGGCACCAGTCTCCCCTGGGCCAGCACCAGGCAGAGGCCAAGATCTGGGCAGAAAAGAGAGAGAGTCATGCAGAAGTGCTAGACCGCTAGGATGGGCAGGCAGGGCTATGGGCTTGAGGGAAGCCCATGCAGATGCTTGGAGTCAGCTTTCAAGAAAAGCAGGGGCTGGGTGTTGAAGAAGACCAGGACTGGGGCTTGTGCGTAGGAGGACTGTGCCCGCAGGTGTGCAGCGTGTGGAAAGGACCGTGTGCAACCTGGGGATGGATTCCGAGCGGGCAGCAGATGTCTGACGTGGCATCGATGATCCCCGAGCTTTCACCAAAAATCAGTTTCTCACTGAAACTTGGCGCCCGCACGGCATTGTTCTTACCCCGTGTGGCTGAGCATCTCTCTGAAAATTGTAATTATCTGACATTTTACCTGCAGGGTTTCTTTGTCCGGGGGAGGGTTCCATTATAACTAATTCCAAAACACTTTTTCTCAAACCTGGCCATGGTTTATGCTGACGGCTCGGTATCATCGGCCAGATCCGTGTGGCGTGTGAGCGCGGGTGTGAAGGCTCGGGCAGGCCGGCAGTTCCATGTGGCCTCCCGGAGCCCTCGGGTGCCCTGGGCTCCACTCCCGACACAGACAGCTCTGGAAGCCCTTCATCTAGCCTGAGCCCAGTGACACACAAATTGGTCGAGTGCCTGCCAGCATACAGGCAGTATGTATGTACTGCCACCGGGGCACAACACTGCACCTCCAGGGTGGGTCTCCCACCTTGCTGTCTGCTTCCTCCTCAGGGTCCCTGCCAGAGTGAAATCCTGCTGGCAGAGAAGCCCCTTGTATGGCCTGACCCGCTCCCTGGGGTTCAGACCCATTCCTGTCCTCCCCGGCACGGCCAGGGGTCCTGCCTGCCTGGAGGCAGCAGTCTGAGGGACAGCACAGCCTGAGCCTGTTAGCTGTCCTCCGAGATGCGGCTGGCCCCTCCGAGCCTGGATCTGCCTTGCCCCTATCACCGTTCCAGAAGAAAACCACCGATCATCTGAAACAAGGCTGCACGGCTTCCTGGAAGAGCTCAGGGGAGCTGCTCTGATGCGGCATGGTCTCTGAGCAGAACAAACGTGTGATCTGACCCAGAGTACCAGGAAGCCTGGGGTCAAGAGTCGGCAGGACCTGGGCCCCGGAGGGGAGGCGGGGGGGATGAGCAGACCTTCAGAAGTGCAGCCTCCGAGGGCGAGTTGTCACTGACCCACTGGGATGGGGTTCGAGCTGTTTGACGGAGATTTTGTTTACAGTGTCAGACCAAGGCCAAAGAATACTTGATATTTCCTTGCTAGACTCTGGAGAGCTGGAGAGCTGATTTAGTCTCACTGTGCACACAGAAGACCAGCGTCCCCAGGGCCAGAGAGGCACTGAGGGTGGTGCCTCGGCCCTTGTCTCTCCAGGACTGGGGCTTGGAGGTGAGGCTCACTGTAGGCGCCGGGCTTTCAGACCACCCTGGGTAAAAGCTCATCCACCACTGCTTTCTGCCTGTGGAACCCTGGACAAGCTGCCTAATCTCTTCAAGTCTCAGATTCTTCGCTGATAAATAGGCTCTCAGTAACATCTGTGTTAAGAGGTGACACATTAGGAGTACATTAGGAAGTCAGCAAATCATGGCCAAGGTTGAAGCCTTTCAATGCCTAGGAAGTGCAGGGCTGGAGCCTGCACTTTGTTGTGGGAAGACCATTGTGTCTCTGGTAGAGCTTGGGGTCTCCCAAGTCGATGTGTGGGGACTTGGCTGGAGCACAGACCCCAAAGGCCGGTAAGGCAGGGGCTCAAGTAAGGGGAAGGGAGAGGAGCCACCGGGCAGCAACCTGCAGAGGCCAAGAGGGCTGTGGACAAGCAGGTAGGAAGCGAGGCCTGGGAGCCTCTGAGACACCAGGACACGAGCCTGGGGAGGGACAGGGAGAGCCTGCACCCTGCTGAGCATGGGGAGGGGCCCTGGTGGCCTGGGCAGAGATTTGTGTGGGGAAACTGGCATGCACTGGACTTGTTCTTAAGCAGAAATGATGGAACTACATTTCCCTGCTGTCTTCCAGGCTAGCACCTGCCAATTCATCTAAAATCAACCATCGTGAATTTGGGGAACTCTGGTGCAAGCTCTCACCAAGGCATGGGGTGAACTGGGCTGTTCCAGGACCAGTCACTTGGAGCCGGTCAGAGTCCTGCTACGAAGGTGGTCGAACCATGACTGCTCTCCTGTTTTCCGCTGCCCCTCTGCTGGGACATGCAGAGAGGCAAGGGTCTCCTCCCCGGCAGGATCCCTGCTCCTGGTTCTGCGTGCCCAGAGGGCTTCCTGCCTCCCAGTGTGCTCCTTGCCTCCGAGCCAGAGTCCCGATGGCCACACCTGCTCCTGTCACAGTCAGCAACGGTACCTGCCGGGACACGGCGCGCTGGCACACATGCGGGGATCGAGTGGGAGCTGGATGTGAGCTTTTGCTCGCGGAGGCTGGGGACGTGGCCAGAGTTCCGGCTTGCTCGCAGGGCTGAAGCAGCCGGGCTAGGGGGGAGTCAGGGCGTTTCTCTAGGGCGGATGTCTCGCTGTCGCCTGTGTGGGCTCCTATGGGGGTCTTTGCAGGTTGAGAGGAGCTCGGATCACATGCAGCCCACGCCCCCAGCGCCCTTTGTAAGTGCAGCGGCTGCCTGAAATTGCCTGCCGGGGTAGCCCTCCCTCTCCTGCGCTGTGGAGCAGGCTGGGCGTGTTTCCCCGTAGCATTAGCCCAGGAGAGATTTTCCAGGAGGCCGGGCAGCTTAACGGATAATGCCTGGCCTTTCACATTTGGGCCTGCGGTTGGGGTTCAGCTCGAGGTCCTGAGGGAACAGCATTGCCGGTCGCAGCCCCGGCAGGCCCGGGAAAATCTCGCCCTCCACCTGGGAAGTCCTCCTGCCCGGGAAGTCCTTGCCCCGTGCAGGCGGCCCTGAGCAGCCCTGCAGTGTGAGCTCCACTCTGCGTCTCTGCCTGGGGAACGCCCCGGAGGACTGCAGAGCCAGGGCTCCTGGGCCCTCAGCGCAGGGGGCCTCCTAGCTGCGGTACTCGGGTTCTCCCACACGCCTGGCTATGCCGCGTGGGGCCGCGCGTGTAGACACACACGTGTTTGCGTGGGGGAGGGGAGGAGTGGTACGGTCCCTGCCAGACGCCCTGCTTGGCTCTGCCTGTGGCTACAGGTAACTCTCAGGAGCGGCACTCGTATGTGTGAGTGCCAGACTGCCGCGGGGCTTCCACCGCCACAGGGCGCCTCGGTCCCCCACTACGGTGGCGGTGGCGGCATCTCCTTGTGGAAGCTGGGCCTGCACTTGTGAGCGGCCACAGCCACGCTTCTAGTGACGGTTTCTGCCAGGGAGGCTCTCCCCCTGCATCACTCAAGGGAGGGGAGAGGGGTCAGCGAGACTCTGCCCCAGGCTCCCCTGGGGCCACTGATGGCTGGGAGGCAACTGACAGTGCAGGGGCCTCCTCCGGTCCCGGGACTATGGCCGAGGCCGACACAAGGCCTCATCAGCAGACCCCAGATGTCTCCACCTGATACCACGGCCGGGGCCAAGCAGCCAAAGCTGTTTTGGGCTTTGAAGGAAGGATGTATTCAGGCTAGCAGGCGGGGACTCTCATAAATACGGCGCGGGTGAGCAGGGAGAGGACGGGCATCTACAACGAGGAGGCGCAGGTGGGTGGGACACGGGGCAGGCGAGGGAAGCGTGGCAGGACCCGGCCCGCGGGGAGGCCAAGGCGGCTGACAGAGGGCTGAGGTCCCTGAGAAGCCGTGAAGGGAACCGCGAGGCACAAGTCGTGGGTGGGGAGAGCCCCTCGGCACATCGCTGGGGCTACGGGCCCAAGTTAAAGGCTACACGGCTGCTGCCTGTGCTCCCCTCATCTCCACCGGTCGCCTTGAAGCTGGGTTTCACTGATACCCCGAGAAGGGAAGTCAACCACCGCCGGCTCCGCACGTCCCAGGAAGACCGCGCAGACAGCACCTGCGCCCAGGCCAGAGACAACACCGTCCGTGGGAACCGAGACGGCATTTTACTGTGGGAGGGTGTGAAGTGCCACCGGGCCGCCGTGGGCCGCGCCCACGTGAGGACCTTCACCATGAAGGTTTGAAATTAGGGTCCTTATGTGTTGATCCTAATATAAAAGTCACATACTCACATACGGGGCCTCTATCTATCCACTGTGCCCCCGCTTACTCACGAACACCGACTGTGCGCAAGGGCCGCGTGGAGGGACGTGACGATGAATCACGTCCCGTCCTTGAGCTCAGGCTGCTCACGGCTGAGGAGGTAAGACACAGAAAGTGTAGGGAGAAGGGTCCAGAGAACAGGGTGGGACTGGGGGTTGCGCATGTCCTCACCGTCCAGATCAGGGGGGTTCACAGACGAAGTGCACGTTTGCCCTCCTGGAAACGTGCTTGTCGGGGGAGGCCTTTCTCTGTGGCATCCAGTTAGAGAGCCAGATACTGCAGGCAGATGCCAAGGACCTGTCTTCAAATATTCCACTTGGAAGGGAGGAGTCAAATAAAGCCCCCACCCTCTTACAATCCTCCCATTCCCACGACGAAGCCTGTACCCACCAAGTCCCCGAGGAGACCAGGGCCATTGGTTCACTACCTCCTTGTAGATATTTTGAAGGAACAAAATCATGATGATTTGCTATAAATGGCAAGTGGCAAACCCTTTTCATGTGGAGACCCAGAAAGAAGTTCTCCCCTTGTCCCTACTCCCCAAACTGTGTAGGGCTAGTTTGGGTTCCTGGACTTGGAGTTCTGAGCAGGTCAGTTTATGTTCCACATGCATTGGCAAGTCCACTCCAATGGTCCAGATGTGTCATGGGACGCTGTTGTCTCGTGAAAAGTCGGTGCTGGGGCATGGTGTGGCCCATCTCCGTGGTGAGCACCGCCACTTACTGCATCCTGGAGAGACCACCGTGCTCAGAAGACCACACACGTGGTCTGAAACCAATGTGAGAGTTGGCAGTCAGCTCTTGGACTCCTGGTTCAGAGCATCCCCAAGTTGTTCTTGTCTTTCCAGAAACTTGGGTTGCTGCTGCCATTTCCTCAAGGACAGGAGAACGGCTCATAGAGCTCTGGGGGCAGATGGGGTTGTTAGTTAGTGGTCCCAAACTTCTTGGAGTCAGAGCATCAGTAGGATAGTAAGAGGAACAAAGCGGAAGTGTCGACATGGCAAGAGAAGTCTTCTAGCCTGGGAGAAGAACATTAGGTCCCACTGATCCTAGTGGCTGTGACTAAGAAGATGTTTAACAAGACTCTTCAGCCTTTACTGAGGCATCATCTGATTGCAATTCAACACCAGTGGATTGGTATTTCTGGGAGCAGAGAATTACTGGTGTAATTTGTTTTATGCAAAAGAGAGCTCAGAGAGGGGTGTTAGAAATGCAACATTTTCTAGAAAATCCTCAATTCTGCCAACACTCACTAAGCACCTGTTGTGTTGTAACGCAATGCAAAATACTGGAGATACTGAGCTGACCACGTCTGGGCAGTGAGTATGAGGACAGAAGCATGTGTGATTAAGTGTGATTTCAGCATAGTGTCCCACTGAGGGTGGGGAAGAGGTGTGAACTCAGTCTGCAGAGGAGAGGAAAACAAATCGGCAAAGGCTTCCTGGAGGAGGTGTTCAGATGACTGATTGATGTCTCTTAAAAATGTGATACATGTATTCTCCCTTATTTGCCGCAAACTGATAATAATAATATTTCCTAAACTTCTGAAAACACACAGCTACACCGTAAACATCCCTTATTTACTTCATGAGTATTGGAGAAAAAGTTATTAATTATTTAACTTTTATTGATTAATATATGAAGACAAAGACCTAAAAAAGGCAAGTAACTTGCCCATTGTCTCAGCTGCAGTAAGTTCTGGAAAGAGGATTAAGTCTCTTCCTGTTCGCCACACGCTCTAATTTTTGGTTTTCCTCTGCCACAAACAAAGACAAAAAAGCACAAAATGCAAAAGTTACTCAGAGTCACGAAAACTCCCCATCTTTCAGGGAGGTGGTGGCAGATCTCATCCCTAGTCCTGGAATCCGCAGCCTTTCATGCGGCTCCAGCAGGTGGTCTCTGCAGCGGTGGCTCTGCTGTCTGGCTCTGGTTGGTCTCTGCGTTTACTGCGCACCAAACCTGCCTCGCTTCCCCACGTAAAGGAGCCCAGCTGCACAATGGAGCCTGCTGCCCTGGCTGGAAAGTGCTGGAGGGAGTGTGGCTTTTGGGGCTGTCACTCTGGTCTTGACCTTTCCTTTCTTTTCCCGTTCTCTGGAAACCAAGTGGGAAATCGAAGTGAGGGAGGCGTTCCTGGCCTGTTGAAGTATATGTTCGTCTGTGTTGGACAGAGACAGCCCCCAGGGAAAGGTTCTCGTGTCCTTGTAAATAGAGGATAATAGGAGGTGTTGCACCATCTAAAATCCTTTCTAATCTTGGGTAGCTGCTCATGAATAAAAGTGCTAGTAGTGAGAAGAGTGTCCTATGGTTTCCAAAAGGGTGCCATAGTTTATTGTGTGTCACTTATACGAATTATAACTCAGAAATGTAGCTGGGACCAGGGACATGACATAATACCAATACTTGGGATTTTAATTATATCTTTCATCTAATAATTAAAACATTAACATTCATTTGTTTTTGTCACATGCTCTGAGTTAACTGTCATCATCCCATTGTCACCATCATCACCATCACAAACCATCACCACCATCACTGTCACCATCACCATCATCATCACTGTCACCATCACCATCATCATCACTGTCATCATCACCACCATCACCATCACCAAACCATCACCTCCATCACCATCACCTCCGTCACAATAGTCATCACTGTCATCACCACCACCACCAACATCACTGTCACCGTCATCACCACCATCATCACTGTCATCGTCACCGTCACCTCCATCACCACCACCACCACCAACATCACCATCACCGTCATCATCACCACCATCACCATCACCAAACCATCACCTCCATCACCA